>NC_055676.1:639216-809216 GCF_017976325.1 Chelmon rostratus
GACAAGACCGATGGCAATTCTTAATTCACTGTCTGGGATGTGCAAGCAGAAGGTTAATGACATGATAATCAGAAGCCGGTAATCATTACTAACACATTATCCAATACATTTAACAGGAAGGGACGTACATTTCAACAAACAGTATTTCCAGGAGTGGATAGATTCCAGAATTGCATTGGATTTTTTTATCCACTTTAAATGGGTGAGAATATCTCAAGGATATTGGTTGAGGCTTTGCTATCTTTGTCCAACATCTTCCCCATGTTTGGTGTAAGAGGTCTTAAAGCTCTGCCCCTATTCCCTCCCCCCTTTCCAGTGATTTTTTCCTGCCCGAGAGACAAGCTGTAAGCATTATAGGCTGACCTCTGATGCTACTAAGCCAGGCATGGGCAAACTATGGCCCGAGGGCCATATGTGGCCCGTTACAAATTTTAATCCGGCCTGCCGAACTTGAAGAAATTATATCAATAAACCTTGTTAATGTTTTATTTTCCCTGCAATTCTGGCTTTTTCCCAATAGATGGCGCACTCTAGATACATTGAGCTTTGTTGAGGTGCGGCGTATTACTCCACGTTTGCGCTTTACTCTTCGACCCTCAGCCCTTCTGTAAAGATGAGCGGAGCTAAGAAAAGAAAAGTGGACAGAGAATGTCCAGTTTTTAATAGGGAGTGGACAATTGAATATTTTTGACTGAACACCGATCAGCTGCTGTATGCCTGATATGCCAAGAGACTGTGGCGGAGTTTAAAGACTATGATACAGCAAGAAAACTGACTCCAGACTTTGATACGCTGGATAAAAAGGGAGACCAACAACACTGTGCCCCCTGAAATTAAAAGTACGTTTCTCCGTTGTGTTATGTAAAAAATGCATCTGAAAGTAATTTCTTCAATATGCCTTACATGTTACATGTCATGTCTGTTAAGGGATGCACATATGTGGTGCTCAGGTGCACGTACATTCTCAAAACCAAGTGCGCAAATGTAACGCGATCAAATATAACGCGCTCCGCATGCTGGCGCGCTGTCACTGTTCCGTCCTCGCGCTGCTCATTGTTGAGTTTTGGCATTAGGGATTATTGAATAGAAGGAGAGGACAAGTAGACCTGCATCTCCTACCGTTTTTTTAAATAAAGACAGTCAGGAGGAGAGTAATGATGATCTCCTGAAGGATAACACAACTTTCGGTGCTTTAAAATAATAAAAAAAATATTTTATTCATTTAATTTATAGTGTTTTAAGAGTCATTTCAATAAATGTTTTCTACATATCTCATGATATTTTATTTTCTCTTATGAGGTGGATTACCAAAACACTCCATCCATCTGCTCCTGGTCCGGCCCCCCAGTCAAATTTTAGAACCCTTTGTGGCCAACAAGTGAAAAAGTTTGCCCACCCCTGTATTAAGCCATCATTCCTCATACACTCTCATCATGCACACGTTCGTGCGTCTTTTACTCATGTTGTGGGTACATAAATCTGTTTACACAGTTAACATTGTGGGGACTCACCTTCCTTATGTCCTCATGTAAATCATTACATTTTAGGGTTTAGACTTGGGTTAGGGTAGTTCGGGTACGGTTAGGTTAAGGTTAGGGTTAGTCACCAGGAAATGAATCTAACTAGATGTAATGTCTCTAAAAATTACGAAATATGACTCTCTGTCTCTGTGTGTGTGTGTGGTGTGTGTGTTGTGTGTGTGTGTGTGTGTGTGTATGTGTGTGCGCGTGTGTGTGTGTGTGCGTGTGCGCGTGTGTGCATGTGTGCGTGTGCGTGTGTGTGTAGGTGGCAGAGGGTCAGGAGATATGTGTCATTGAAGCCATGAAGATGCAGAACAGTTTGACTGCTGTCAAGCAGGCAAAGGTAACGATATGAAATACTGACATTTATTGATGTTATCTAGCTCCTAGATTTTATTACATGTATTGTCAAATTAGCAGATGAAATCAATGCCCCCATACTAATAAATATGAATAAACCACACCCAGTCCACAGAGTACTGGCCAGTACTGTTGTTGGGAATAAATATACTGTATTGGCCTTAAAGTCTTTTTGTGTGTGTGTGTGTGTGTGTGTGTGTGTGTGTGTGTGTGTGTGTGTGTGTGTGTGTGCGTGTGTGTGTGTGTGTGCGTGCGTGTGCGTGCGTGCGTGCGTGTGCGTGCGTGCGCATGCAAATTCCTCCTGCTCTCCAGGTTAAGAATGTCCACTGTAAGCCTGGGGAGACAGTGGGAGAGGGAGACCTGTTGGTAGAACTCGAATAAAACCCACCTGTGTCCTTCGATGTGTGACATCAGCGCCATGATGAGCCTTACTCCTCTCTGTGTCTACAGAGGAAGAGCCAAACTGGCAAACAGACTTAACAGATGCTCGATTTATTTTTCCAGTCTCCACAGCAGCCCCCAGCAGAGTTTCGTTTTCCTGATGCTCACTCAGAGCTGAGTTGTATCAGCTGTGTTAGTGTTTTCTGTCCTTTTTCTCTTCACGTCCGACTCGTTCATGTTGTTTGGTTGTATGTCACTGTCTTTAAAAAACTCTTTTCCATTCTGCTTCTGTGTTGTGATGATGTGATGATGATTTTTAGACCTGATTGTTAGACCTTGTTACTGACAAAACATGTTCCCTTTTTGCCTCCATGCTGTGTGGCCTTGCAGATAGTTTTGGTTTATGTGTCAAGATTGTGAGTGCCACCACTGCAGTGCAATGGAATGACATGGCCCTTTGGTTTATAAGCTTTTAATATTAATATTAGTAAAGTTTATAATATAAGTTTCACTTTTCCATGATTTGAGCACCAAAAGGAAATTTCCGGCCACCTCTTTTGTGTTGCAGTTATGGCAGAAATCTCAAAATCTTATCCGACAAAACTAAGTTGGAAAAATGTCTGCTGTAACTTGTTGAACTCACACTTTAAAAGACACTCTGCATACTACAGATAAAGTGCTCATTCTTTTCTATATACAGTATCTTTATTTATGTTGCACTAAGTTACAAAGCGCTTCACAACATAGACGACATAAAAAATAAACAATGGCAAATCCATAAACAGAATAATTTAAAAGATGTCACTGACTCAACAACCACCATATTTCCTCAGGCAGGATGTAACAGAGCCTCAGGGCTCTTATTTCAAAAGCTCTGTCCTCCTTAGTCTTCAGCTGAGAGTCGGCATAATGAAAGGACCCTGCCAAAGAATCTTGAAGTATAGCTGGGTCATACGGGGATAAAAGATCTGGATACAGATAACCAGGAGATGGCAGTACTTGTTTGTGTTGGTGGAGCCAATAACAATATTTTTTTGTTTTGGTTGAATTCATTTGAATAAAAGTCTCAAGCATTCAGTTTCTTACATCTTCTAGGCACTCCCACAAAGATGTTAGTATGCTGAGGGCTGAGGACTGGGCTGAAGGAGGACATTTCACTCTGTCATCAGCATAAAGGTGACAGGAAACACCATGTTTGCGTATATTACCTAATGGCAGAATGTTAAAAGAGAGTAAAATTGGCTCTTGAGCCACCCCATACTTGACAGTAGCAAATTAATACTTACTGTTGTTAATGGACAGGCAGAATTGTCTCCCTGTAAAAATTTTTAAATGACTTCAGGGTGTCATGTTATGGGGAATCAACATCAGTGAAAGTCGTACAAGGCATTATATTGGCCCTAATAGTCTCCACCTTCTCTGTAAAGTAAGTTAAAAAGTTTTTACAATCAGCATCACATTCAACAGCAGTATTTGGATGATCTGGACCTGAAGGTCGTTATTCAACTTCTTTCACTCTCTTTTACAGATACAAATGCTTTCATTTATCCAAGGTTGCAATTTGCACTTTGCTTTATAATATTATTTATTATTTATTTATATTATAAATATAATCACATCCTAATGTTTAGACATTCACATAAACATGTACAGCAAACGAATATCAGTGAATGCCAGCAACTGCTCAATTTAAGCCAACAAAGAACTCTGTGTCACTGATGAAAAAAAAAAAACAGGCAATTAATTGCATTCAGCTACACAACTTACATTACAACATATAGAGGGAGAGGGAAGATAAGTTTTCCACTTCAAAGACACTTATTCACTCCTACTACAGGGAGACAAAGATGGCACAAAGCAGGCCAGGAAAGCCATGCAATACCCAGTATATTCTTCCACCACAACAGTAATCACAGAGGCATATTCTGATCCATACAATATAAGCATAAATATTGAAACTCCACACTACCACTACAGTTACTTGAATGTTTTGGTGAGAGCATTCCACTGCCAGAAGCAGATCATGTTTTAGGCCCCAGAGGAGACTGTCACTGCTAGAGAGAACTGGGAGTGATAAAAAAAAAAAAGATGAAACAGTGTTGAAGTTAATACATTGAAGGACATGACTACACATCAAAAGCCAATGTTTCCCTAACATTTCCATGAGGTTGAGATTACAGAAGTGGGAATACACACCTACAGGTACGTCCATGTACATGTGTCAAATCATACATTGGCCTGATTTCTGTTATTTTGGCTCTGTACTACAGTACAGAATATGAAAAAATATATACATGTATTTGTATGGCATCTTTTTGTACAGGAATTACAGCTCAAAGTGTTTTGCAAGAAAGAAATCACGTGCAGAAGTGAGTGTTTAACATAGAAAAGACAACATACACACATAAACACAAAAATATATGATAAATGAATGGAGAATAAGGAGAATGGAGAATCAAACCCACTTGATAATAATAAGGATGAAAATAAAGACAATACATACCACAGAACAATGTCAAATATTGGACAAATACTCTATTTTTAATACAATACCGTAAGAATACAATAAGAATAAAGATAATAAGGATAAAGCCTCAAATCAGAAGGGGGAAGCAGTACCCTTCCAATACGGTTTACAGTGGAGGTGAGGAGCTGTCGACTTCGACTGGGGATATTGTCGGGCGGTGGAAAGAATACTTTGAGGAGCTCCTCTATCCCATTGTCACACCTTCTGTAGAGGAAGCAGGGGCTGGGGACCCAGAGGTTGGCTCATCCATCACTCAGGCTGAGGTCACCGAGGTAGTTCGGAAGCAAGGCACCGGGGGTGGATGAGATCCGGCCTGAGTACCTCAAGTCTCTGGATGTTGTAGGGCTGTCTTGGCTGACATGTCTCTGCAGCATCGCGTGGCAGTTGGTGACAGTGCCCCTGGACTGGCAGACGGGGTGGTGGTCCCTCTATTTAAGAAGGGGGACTGGAAGGTGTGTAGGGGGGTCACACTCCTCAGCCTCCCTGGTAAAGTATATTCCAGGCTACTGGAGAGGAGAATTCGGCCGGCAGTCGAACCTCGGATTCAGGAGGAACAATGCGGTTTTCGTCCTGGTCATGGAACACTGGACCAGCACTACATGCTCCGCAGGGTGCTCAGGGTTCAAGAGAGTTTGCCCAACCAGTCCACATGTGTTGTGTGGACTTGGAGAATGCATTCTGTGGGAGATGCTTTGGGAGTATGGAGTCTGGGGCCCTCTACTACGGGCTGTCCGGTCTCTGTGTGACCGGAACAGGAGCTTGGTTCGCATTGCCGGCAGGAAGTCAGACAGAAAGGTGAAGAAGTAGCTGAGCCGAAAGGCAAAGCTCTCGATCTAGTAATCTAGCTTGGTCCTAGTCCATTAAGAGTTTTGTATACTAGGAAGAGGACCTTAACCCTTACATACGGCTCAGGTCAAATTTGACAGTACTATCTGTCTTTATTTCCACATCAAGTTGCAGGCTGGATGGCAGCGGAAAAGACTGGCCATCTCCCATGCAGCTGACATTTTGTCAGCATTCCAGCTCTTCCTCCAACCAGCCATTGAAAAAAATGTCATTGCAAGACAAGAAGCCAACCCAAGAAGACGGAAGAGAAGGAGATGCAGATTCTGCCCTGCAAAGAAGGACTGCAAAGCAGGAACAACCTGCTGCAAATGTGGGAAACACATGTGCAAGTTCCACACATGTAGTTTCCTACAACTGCTTTGAATGCAGAGACTAGTTTATAATAAGCATTTTATTATTTAATGTTTTGTGGTCTAAGTGGTAAATGTTAATTAAACAAAACTGTGAGTGACTAACTGCTATGAGCTGCCACACAACCAGGTAGATTTTTTAGGTATCCCCCTTTTTCTATTATTCTATTATATCAACCCAAATAAAAGTCTCATTTGTGTCTGTAATGTTTGTTTGCCACCACACTGTACTACTTAAGTAGTAATAACACATACCAAATCTATGTACCTTCTTCTACCTTATGGCTAACACAATTGATTTGAAAATCACCAGTTGGAACCTTAAGGGGCTCAATAACATAATTAAGAAAAAGAAATGCCTAACATATTTGAAATCATCTAAAGTTGATATAGCCTTTGTCCAAGAAACGCATTTAAACATGAAGGAATCCTTGAAACTGAGATGTTCGTGGGTGGGAAAGGTCTTCTCAAGCCCAGGAGTTTCCATCTTGATAAATAAGGCAGTTAACTTTAATGAAACAAATGTACTAACAGACTCAGATGGTCGATATGTGATAGTCTGCGGTCAAGTATTAGATACGCCCATTGCTCTTTGTAATATCTACGCACCCAATTTTCGATAAACCAGAATTTTGGACGAGATTATTCATTTTTTTCTCCTCCCCACAACGTCTACACAAGGATTGATTATTTTCTAATCTCTCAATCATTAGCCGATTATTCTCTCAGTTCGGATATAGGCAATTTATCATCTCAGATCATGCCCCAGTTTTTCTCTGCCTAACAAAATTTTCACAGACACCTAAAAGCCGGAGATGGCGTCTAAACGTATCCCTACTGAAAGATAATAAATTCCTTGAGATGATATGGAATGAAACATCACTTTTTAAGGAAACAAATAATAAGCAGGACAGCACCATTTCTATTTGGTGGGATACCTTGAAAGCTTATTGGAGGGGAAGGATTATTTCATATGCTTCTTTTAGAAAGAGATTGGCTAATGAGGAATACAACAAATTAGAGACTGAACTTAAAACGCTTGAAGTCTCGTACTCTTGGACCGGGGATAGGACCACTTTAAACAAAATAATTGCCACTAAATTTCAATTAAATAAATTATACCATAAAAAAGCTGAATATGCCTTGTTTCAAACCAAACAGACATACTGGGAGATGGGGGAAAGACCTGGTCGCCTATTGGCAACAGGACAGTATGAGCTATAAAGCTGGTACGTGACAGCCAGACAGACATATTTCTACCTCCTCTAAAAAGATAAATGACTGCTTTAGATCCTTTTATAACACTCTTTATTCATCACAGGGTAATCAAAATAAACAAAAGCTTGGTAGTTTTTTTTGCTGATCTTAACCTTCCACAATTAACAGACAGAGATTTTAGAAGCACCAATCAAAATAGAGGAGCTCTCTCAAGCAATTAGAAGCATGCCACCTAATAAATCTCTCGGGCTAGATGGACTGCTGATTTCTGTAGAGTGCTTGAAGACATTATGTCCTATCCTGCTCGAAGTTTACTCTGATGCATTTTAAGCGGCTACCTTACCACAGTCTATGCACACTGCAGTCATATCTTTCATTCACAAAAAGGGGAAAGACGATTTAGACCCTGTAGCAACCAAAAACGTAATAACGGCCAATAATGTAATAACTACCAATAACGTAATAATTTTGGCCATTTTAAATGTAATAAAACCAATAATGTAATAACTTGCCAATAATGTAATAAAACCTTTGAGCCAATAACGTAATAACTTTTTGCCAATAATGTAATACGTTATTACATTATTGGCTGATTATTACGTTATTGGCCTAGTATTTAAAAACCCTTTGAAAATGTAATAACTGGTGCTGATAATGTAATGAAATTATATATGACTGTTATTTTTTTTATTTTCACTGTCAAATATGTCTAGTTTATGCTCAGGTTGATGCCACTGAATGACCACACCACAATTGTGAAACATTTTAAGTTCTGCACTGCGTGCCTGTTTCTAATCTACATTGAGATGCAAACTTCTACCATGCTAATCATATGTTTGCAAATGGATGATGCTTAGTGTTATCTCCAGAACACTCATAGTCACTGAAGTGGCTAATTAAGTAGCAGCACAATTTTATCCATTCCAAATTCCAAATTTATTGAGTTTGCCCTAATCCAAGATGTCCATGCTTGGGACATTCAATCAAGTCTCACGCTCATTCCAGGCACTGTCGGCAGCATTTTATCCCAACCTCTATATAAGAGAAACACTTGAGGAGGGCCTAGAGCTGGACAAAGAAAATGACTTCACCATCAGTATTATGAAGCTATACAAGGCTGCTGGACGCAGCAGTGGTCTCAGTGCATGGATAAGGGAGTTGTTTGGCAAACATAGCCAATGGATGAAAGCCTGGCTAATTTATCTGAGTTTTGGGCAGTACAAAGTTAAGGATATCTACTGGAAAAAGTAATGCCAGTTTTATTAGTGACACGAGGCAACGCAAGAGGCACTCGCCTCTATAGCTCAAAGAGCTATAGAAGGCGAGAACTATTGTTATCCCGCACGTTTTTCTCCCCATTTTTCATCTTCCGCCAGAATTTCGGCGCGTAACTAGTCCCACAGCTTTGAGAAAACCCTCTCAAACTATATATCAGACACACACATATGCAGTCACACACAACAACAGATACATACACACAGACACAGTCACATACAAATACAGTTAAATACACACAGACAGCCTCATATACATAGACAGGCACAATGCCGTAAGCTCTATTAGCCCCGTTAGCTCTGCTAGCCCTATTAGAAATGTTAGCACCATTAGCTCTATTAGCGCCGTTAGCTGTTAGCTCTGTTAGTGTTAGCTCTGTTAGCTCCGTTAGCATCAGCTCTGTTAGTGCCATTAGCGTTAGCGCCGTTAGCTCTGTTAGTAAAAGGAAACTTTGGATGATAATAGATGGTTCATTTCCAAAAAATTAATTCATGTTTATTGAAGACCACCAGCCCCCTCGTGCCACTGTCAAAATTTCGGCGGCGCCGGAATTGTCTAGTTTCATTTTTATTGTTCATGTTTTTCTACACACACACACACACACACACACACATATATATATAGCTTACATTAGATGGATATTAATTGATGAGATATGTATCAACAATATAAACATGTATTTTATAAAACAGCTCCAGTTCCTCACAGAGTCCAGATGTGATCTATAGGCTGTTATATCATAGAGTTGTGCTAAACCCTCTGTTAAACACCTGGATGACATCACAGGATCTTACAGGATCAAATATAATTTTTATCTGATTAATATTAATAATGAGAGAGATCAGGCAAGAAAGAGAGAGATAGAGAGAGAATCTAGATCTTAAATTTGTCCACTGTACTTATTTTAATTCAGTGAACTGCACAAAAAAGTGTATTATTCCCAAGAACTGCAGTCATATATAATATTATTACATTATCAGCACCAGTTATTACATTTTCAAAAGGTTTTTAAATACTAGGCCAATAACGTAATAACCAGCTAATAATGTAAGAACGTATTACATTATTGGCAAAAAGTTATTACGTTATTGGCTCAAAGGTTTTATTACATTATTGGCAAGTTATTACATTATTGGTTTTATTACATTTAAAATGGCCAAAATTATTACGTTATTGGCAGTTATTACATTATTGGCCGTTATTACGTTTTTGGTTGCTACAGACCCTAGTGGCTATCGACCCATTTTACTACTTAACTGCGATCAAAAGATCTTAGCAAAAATATTAGCAATTCACCTGTCAAAAATTATTGGGAGTATAATCCACATGGACCAATCAGGTTTCATCCCAAATCGTTATAGCTCTTATAATATTAGACGACTAATCAAGCTACAGCATTTAGTATATGACTCCACCCATCCAACAATCGCTTTGTCACTAGACGCAGCTAAGAATTTCAATTGTGTTGAGTGGAGTTATGTTTTTGAAACACTTGGAAGATTTGGCTTTGGGCAAAATTTTATCACATGGATCAAAACTTTATATGATACCCCCTATGCCTGTGTTTTAATAAATGGTCTCATATCTAGTCCATTCCAGCTGTATAGATCTACAAGACAGGGTTGTCCATAGAGTTTGGGCTTGTTTGTGCTTGCCTTGGAGCCTTTAGCACAGAAACTGAGGAATAATTTAGATATACACGGGATCACAGTGGGCAGTGTCCATCACAAACTTTTACTGTACGCAGATGACATGTTAGTACTACTAACTCAACCAGAAAAATCCATACCCACATTATTAAACTGTATTGAAGAGTTTACAGTGTTATCTGGATATCGTGTCAATTGGGACAAATCTGAGGCCATGCCAATATCAGGTTATTGCCCATCTACCCTCTTCCATCGATGGAAATTTCGCTGGGCTTTGAAAGGCATCAAATATTTAGGTATTCGAATAACTCCTGATTATAAAGATGTGGTCTGTGATGGCTGCAACTGCTGCCACACAGCTGATATAAATGTTGGTAACCCTCCTACACTCACCTTAGATTTCTTTACATTAAATTATTCATTTAGTTAACCTTTTTGACCTCATGACATCCACATACAGACAGCAAATACATTAAGGACTACACATACCTTTTGGTTTCATAAAACACATACATATTTATTTAGCATAAGTTGACAGTACAGTGGTTTCTATTTGTAGCGCGCACATTTAGTTAGCTTCTGTACAGTCACATTGCACTTTGTCTATTTAGTTTGTCTTAAGTTCTGATGGTTTCTTTGAGTTACCAGTGTTGAGGGTCTGTCTGCTGCTGGAGGGACATCGGGCCAGACCTGAGCAAAAGGCACGACTGTGGGAGCAGACCTGTTGAATGCAGGAAGTGGCCAATTGGGCTACACCAAGTGCCTGCAGCATCCGGTTGTGATTTTCAAATGTTTAGTTTAGGATTTTCTTTATTTCTTCAAATTATAGTAGAGCCTTTGGTGTTTTTGTTTAGATTAATTATCAAAATAGCCTTACTGACAGACAAGTTGTCCTGTTGTGTTTTATTTGTAGTCTAGTTGGTAATGTTTGTTTCTTGTTATCCCCTTCATTTCATAATGGTCTGATCAGCCACTATATATGTTCCCCTTAGTGTGCAGTTCGTGAGGTCTATTATGTGTGTCAGGTCTGTTCTTGTGTTGGTTAGGTCAGTTAGGTCTATTTTGTCTTTATTATGTTAGTTTGGCCTGTTCGGTTCTATTCAGTTAAGTTCAGTTGACCTCTTTTATGGGCCCAGAACTTTATATATTGACTTAAATTTTTTTGTAAATAAATCAATTTTTCTTGGAAATCCACCTTTGTCTCATCATGCTTGCCTGCTTGGTCCCTCACATGGTCTGAGAAAACATTATCCCATTTCTTCAGAAAATGAAATCAGATTTTATTAGGTGGACTAAAATCCACCTCTCACTCGGGGGAAAATACATTCTGTTAAAATGATGACTGCACCTGTGATTTATTACATGCTATCTCATCTTCCTCTGAATATCCCAGAGTCTTTAGAGATTTTGACACTCTTAATTTAGATTTTCTCTGGGGCAATTCACGTCACCGTTTAGGAATAAGGAAACTACAGGCCCACACAAAGAAAGGTTGATTTTCTCTTCCCAATTTTAGATGGTACTGCTGGGCTTTCAATATGAAGTATATAAGAACATGGTTACCCAACAACAAGACAGGGGATAAACCAAGTTGGTTCCAAATAGAGGCCGAAGTAAGTGGAGGGCTGTCCCCTTGGTCTGAGTTATTTGGCACAAAACTGCCACTACAGAATGATAACCCTATTATTGCTCATGCTAAATTATGGCATCACGCCTAGGATCCTGAAGACCTGTGCTAGCCAGCTGTCTCCTGTACTGGAACATCTGTTCAACCTGAGCCTGAGTCAGGAGAAAGTCCCAAAGCTGTGGAAGACGTCCTGCCTGGTTCAAGTCCCCAAGAAGCCGAGGCCATCTGACCCAGCTGACTACAGACCAGTCGCCCTCACATCCCATGTGATGAAAGTCCTGGAGAGACTGGTCCTGGCCCAGCTGAGTCCACAGGTGAGGACATTCCTTGACCCTCTGCAGTTTGCCTATCAGCCTATCTTTCTGTGTGGAGTTTGCATGTTCTCCCTGTGCAGCGTGGGTTTTCACCGGGTTCTCCGGCTTCCTCCCACAGTCCAAAAACATGCTGAGGTTAATTGATAACTCTAAATTGTCCGTAGGTGTGAATGAGCGGTGTGCGTGGTTGTTTGTCTGTATGTCTGTATATGTAGCCCTGTGGTAGGCTGGCGACCTGCCCAGGGTGTCCCCTGCCTTCGCCCGAGAGACGGCTGGGATAGGCTCCAGCCCCCCCGTGACCCTGCAAAGGATTCAGCGGTGTATAGATAATGGATGGATAATAATAATAATACAATACTTCTTACCACTACTGTTTGCTTTTGATATTTTATTATTATGTATATAATTTTTTACTGCTTGCAATTACGATATTTTATTATATATAGTTTGTTCTTACACTCACGGTACACTATGGACTTAATAAGGTGGTAGTACCCCAAGAATAATTATTCTCCCTTAATACCACTTGATGAATATGGTCTATTCTTACATAAGAAAACACAAAACTACAAATATTAATAATGTCCAAATAACTCTAAATTAAGTCTTTGTTACATAGAATATGTTCCCCATACTAAAGTGACATCTTGATCATTACTAATTCACTAATAGTTGAACACTTATTAACCAACACATGTTCCCTAAACTAAAGTTGCCTCCTTTTCACAATTAGTTAATATGTTATAGCACACAACTACTGCAATAAACAAGTGATGGGTTACACCTTTGAAAAATGGGTTCCCTCTCATTCAGTAGTAGAATAACAAAGACAGCACAAGTACAAATACCTCATTTATTAAACCACTGGTTCAGGTTTTCCCAAGGCTGACAACAAATACTGCTCGACCAGGTAATCTTCCTGAAATTTCAAACGCTGACAACTGTATCAGTGTATGTAAATATGTCATGCAATATGGTATCAAGTGTATAAGCAGGTCATACTGTATAATACAGGTACTCTATTGTTGAAAAACACTGCACAATATAAAGTACAAAAATACAAAAAATTGAAATCTAAAAAATATAAAACCTGCACAGCTCAACTTGACTTGTCAAAGGTTAGAACAAATGTACTAAACTGTACAAACATTGCACTTCAGCAGCCTAAACTTGCTCTATAATTACGGCATCAGGTGACTGATTCCCCTGTGCACAAATATTTCACTTTTCTAAAACCATGTAACAGAATTTTAACTGAACAAAGAAGCTCACTTAAGTCCTAATATTTCATCAACAAGGGGAGGAGTTGACCTGTGGCCTTCATGTCCATGATAATAGCCTTTTCTCAGAGGTAAGAGTACATTTAGTGTGTCAAAACTTTTGAGTGGTAGTATAAACATTTACTTGATATCTTTATCTACATTCCAGACAGGTTTCAAACTGGATATTTTTTCCTAATGTCATGTAAAAGCATTCCAAGTGTTCCATTACTGTGATGGTTTCCACGCCAATGGGTCCACTCAATTACATCCAAGTGATCCCTCAACAGTTTTTGTGTGCGGTTCCCTCTTTGTCTCCAGATAGTTGACTTGCAAATACCCCAAAATCTCTCCAGGTTTTGATGGTTGACAGTCCGGTGATTGTAACCTTCATCCTGAAGACAGCGGTAAGACCTCCACCCATCTGAAATGACGGAACTTCCACGACGAACGTGCTTCTTTATTAGAGGCAAGAGATGCCTGGCTGAACGGTGATGCACAATCTTAAGAATGGGTCTCCTCCTGTCATCCTTATCCCCTAGCATTCCAAACACCCAGGAACTCCTGTTGCTTGCCCGTCCTCTGTTGTACTGAAATTCACAAGAGCAAATACTTAAAAATGTGGACAATGATTCTGCAATAATGGTGGGAAATGGGAGAGAGTAAATCATAAGTCAAAAATGCAAAAGTTCTCTTTAGCTTCGGAGTAGTGGTGCATGTTGACAAATATTGAACTGTTCTGGGGTGTAGGAATAATGTAGTTTCTGAAAACCAACATTCCCCTTGATTCCACCTCAGGCAAAAGCAGGTTTTAAATGTATGTATATTGTCTCTACTGACAGTAGCTGAGTTTAGCACAGACTTAACCAACACCAAACACACGTTTTTAGACACAAAATCATGTATTTGGCATCAAAGTAATATTCATAAGAGTAACTTTCATACCTTTCTTTTATGGCCAAATTTGCTTTCATCTATCATAACAATCTTTGCTCTTTGTCCAACAGTCTGCTTGCCTCTTCTTCTCATTCTTTTCATTCCTGATTTGCAAACTTTCCGCAGCTTGTCTGCAAGTTTACTCAGCATTGCAGAACTCCGAGTAATTCCTTCCTGCAGCATGTCCACTTGCCTCAGTCGAAGGCCTTGGGCAAATCTGTAATAGATCAACCAGATAAATACTTCAATGACACAATTTAGAAGTGGGTGGTTAAAACCAATTTCTTAAGTTGTCATTAGTCTTTTTATAACCATAATTCTAACCATAATTTCTCTTTTGCAGTCCCATTTGCAGACACAGCAGATACTCATAGCCTGAATATAAGAGTGTATTTAACCTGAAACAACAAATCTCAAGAGCAAAGTAGGATGAAGAACATTCCCTATATGAGAGGAGGAATGGAATAAAACCCCAAAACAAATGAAATCTGCTGTACCTTTGAAGAGTTAAAAAAAAAGGACAATGAGTAAATTAGCACAGTGAAGTGTCTGTTTAAAAAAGTCAAGTTCTTTTGAGACAATTTCCAGGAACCACCGAAAACCTAAAAATCCACAAGACCTTTGTACTACATTAGACTCTTCTCAACCCAGCACTTATGCAATTACACATACTTAATAAATAAATAAATAAATTCGACTGATATTCAGAATTCTTCCCATATACTGTATAAACTCATTTCTCGTAAGCATTGGCTCTTATTGGACCCATCCCAACCAACGGTGTAGTGCGAACATTGAAATAAAACATTATGGTCTGAGTTAGAGTTTGTCTTTGATGGCTTTTGTTATCATACAATGTAAAACCACACACCTGTAGATGTAATGCATCCACGTTTGCAGTTGAAGGTGCGATTTCTCAAATATGGAGCCACTTCGGATGGACCTCGATACTGTTTTCCCGCAAATAAGAAACGTACCTATCAAACAAATCAAACAAATACATCCTGCTTCAGAAACAAATACAGCATTACATATACAGAGAAACATAGTTCTTCAATTTACAAAAAAGAAAAAAAAGCTGTGTGTGATTTGTATTGTGACTTTGTAGTGACTTATATATTGTGTGTACACTACTCATAGCTTCTGTATTAAAAACATTGTTATAAAATATAGGATTTGGCACTGAATTCTAGCAGATCTTGGATGGGTGCATGCTGCACACTCCCCTATGCTTACACAGAAAATTAATAAATAAGGCACAGGTCTAGTTGTTCTACTCACCATGCTGCCTCCTTTTCGTCGTAGGTATGTTTCAACTTCATAACATGAGAGCAAGAGGGGCATTTCATCCATTTTTGAAGTAGGCCTTCTCTCATTAACCATCTGGTGAACTATTAGTTTTCTTCAGGGCACTGTCTGAAATGTATTCGACTCAAAAATTCGTAACTGAACATCTTCTCTGCATAATTAGGGACACGGGGCACGCTCCGAGGCACGGAGGCGTAGCCCCGAGTCACTTATTACTATCCCGCGCGTTTCTTCTTCTTCTTCTTCTTATTAGGGACACGGGGACTCGGCGTAGCCCCGAGTCACTTATTACTATCCCGCGCGTTTCTTCTTCTTCTTCTTCTTCTTATTAGGGACACTGCGTTACTTTTCTCAAAGTAACGCAGTTTTTCGCGTCGTAAGACGCGAAAAACTGCGATAAATTTCCCATAAGAAATGAATGGGACGGGCGAAAAAAACAAGATTGAAATTGGAGTTTTTCAAACATCTGTAGCTCAGGCATACATTCACCGAGAGACTTCATTTCAACTTTAAAATGTAGACCCAAGTCTGGTCTATTGGTGTGTTCATCCACATTTTGATTGGTCCTATAGTTTTTGATCAGTCACTGTTCAATGACAGTGATCGTTTGGCGGGAAATTTTGAGATTATAATGGGTGTGTATTGCGCGGAATGTTCGTGCTAGAGTGCGTGCTAGAGTGGCACAGAGTCTAAAAACGATCTGAAAATCTTCTTTTTTCTCGTCGCTACGGCCACAAATTACACTCTACACGCATAATTTTGGGATCAGTTTGTAGACAAACTTGTCCTCTTTCGTGTGATGCCCTCGAAAAAACCGAGAGACTTACTGAATTTAAATAGTGAGGCTTTTTGTGTAGCCAGCTCCCTCCTGCTCTCCCATTAAGTCCCATGTTAAAATTCAGAGCTGTTTTGGGAAAAAAGCAGAAATGCCTCCTGTCTTTAGATCGCCATAAAACGAAAAGTTGTTGTGTCAGGAATAAAACGAGGTGATGGTCGGACTCAGGAAGTTCTCGGGAGTCCGATGATCTATAGTACACTCTGATACGAGGTACGGTTCTCTCACCAGAGGATTTAGTTCAGGAGGTTCGCCGAACCCAAATCTCACTGCATACAATACAAACTCCTGTTCTCTGAGTCGCAGAGTCTTTTTAAGTCGACCATTTTGTCATTTTTCTAAAGAATATCTGGACATAAAACACACGTACATCTGGCCCAGACTTGTCCGCATCTCACAGTGTAATCGTTTTTTTTGATAGCAGCTACGGTTTTGACACAATCGCAAGTTGTTCGGAAGAAACCGACAGCGAAAAAGCCGCTTTTCAAGGGAAGAGTTTAACAGGTGCAACTGTCATTTACACACACACCGGTCAATAACCCACGCACACACATCTGCAGGACAACAAGCCTGAGAATGATTATCTTAACGAGCTCAGTCAAAACAAGGGCATTGTTTGAAAACAATCTCCATCCAACAAACAGTTAAACTCAGCTTCACCAAGCGCTTTGCCAAAAAGGTTGAGACAGTAGTCACACAAACACACACACAAGCAGGGCTAACCAACAGCTAAAAAGTGATTAAAAACAAGCACGTCAAACTGAACAGGAACAGGTAAAAAGTGGGAGAGGTAGAGAGGTAATTATCAGCAGGTGGGGCAGAAGTTACACACGCACACAAACAAACACACACACACACACACATTCAGACACACATATACCAGACACATCTCCATGTAGGAGCTGGTTGGGCTGCTTGTGTAGTTCAAGCAGACACACACACACAAACAGACGAAGACACACACATACGCAGTCACACACAACGACAGATACATAAACACACACACACAGACAAATGCATAATGAAAACCCCATCCCCCCGCCCCCTTGTTAACGCCGTTGGCTCTGTTAGCTCTGTTAGCACAGTTAGCTCTGTTAGCGCTAGCGCCGTTAGCTATTCGCACCTTTAGCTGTTAGCTCAGTTAGTGTTAGCTCTGTTAGCTCCGTCAGCATTAGCTCCATTCATGTTTATTGATTCAGTTCATTAATTCATGTTAACAGAGACATGAAGCAGAGGAGAGCAGCAGACACAGACAGCTGAGGTGATCAACAGAGACAGACAAGGAGAAAGCCACAGAAACACAGCTGAGAGCAATTCATTAATCAGGGACTGACTACCTCTGATATCTGCCGTTTTCTCAATTGCAGCCTTTTTCAATTGTCCGCTGCTTCGCCATAGTTTCTCCTAGAGACTTCATTCAAACTTTAAAACGTAGATAATTTTGTCGGCTCAAAATGACCCTCGGCACATTTTGATATCTCTTACGGTTTTCGAGCTATGACCATCGAAGGCCGACGTAAGACGCAAACAACTGCGATAAATTTCCCATAAGAAATGAATGGGGAAATTTCCTCAAATTTCAGCCTTTTTCAATTGTCCGCTGCTCGGCCATACTTTGTCCTAGAGACTTCATTCAAACTTTAAAACGTAGATAATTTTGTCGGCTCGAACACACCCCGTGTCCCTTTCAAAATTTCCCAGAGGGAATTTTCTAGTTAGGGACACGGGGCACGCTCCGAGTCACTGGCTCCTACAGCTCTGAAATAGCTGCAGGAGCCAGTGACTCGGGGCGTAGCCCCGAGTCACTTATTACTATCCCGCGCGTTTCTTCTTATTATTATTATTTTTCATCATCCTCCAAATTTTTGTCCCTGAACTCGCCCCGCAGCTTTGAGAAAACCCTTGCAAATTATATATCAAAATGTGCGTATTGATCAGGATCGGTGTGCTATTACTTTTCTCAAATTTATCGCAGTTTTTCGCGTCGTAAGACGCGAAAAACTGCGATAAATTTCCCATAAGAAATGAATGGGGAGTTCCTCAAATTTCAGCCTTTTTCAATTGTCCACTGCTCGCCATACTTTCTCCTAGAGACTTCATTGAAACTTTAAAACGTAGATAATTTTGTCGGCTCCAAATGACCCTCGGCACATTTTGATATCTCTTACGGTTTTCGAACTATGACCATCGAAGGCCGACGTAAGACGCGAACAACTGCGAAGACTTTCCCATAAGAAATGAATGGGGAAATTTCCTCAAATTTCAGCCTTTTTCAATTGTCCGCAGCTCGGCCATACTTTGTCCTAGAGACTTCATTCAAAGTTTAAAACGTAGATAAATTTGTCAGCTCAAAATTAATACCGGCACATTTTTTGATATCTCTTACGGTTTTCGAGCTATGACCATCTGAAGACCATCAAGTTTCTCACAAAAATGCTCAGAATCTCTCCCTCTACAGTGGGTGATGTCATAAGTTAGAGTGAGACAGCCGGTGAAAAATCGCCTGAAATGTGTTTCTAAAATTGCCGTAAAATCCAAACGGTGAATAGGAGACACATAATTTTGGGATCTTTTGTAGACAAACTTGTCCTCTTTCGTGTGATGTCCTCGAAAAAGCCGAGAGACTTACTGAATTTAAATAGTGAGACGTTTTGTGCAGCCAGCGCCCTCCTGTTCTCCCATTAAGTCCCATGTTAAAATTCAGAGCTGTTTTGTGAGCAAAGCAGAAATGCCTCCTGTCTTTAGATCGCCATAAAACGAAAAGTTGTTGTGTCAGGAATAAAACGAGGAGATGGCCGGACTCAGGAAGTTCTCGGGAGTCCGATGATCTATAGTACACTCTGATACGAGGTACGGTTCTCTCACCAGAGGATTTAGTTCAGGAGGTTCGCCGAACCCAAATCTCACTGCATACAATACAAACTCCTGTTCTCTGAGTCGCAGAGTCTTTTTAAGTCGACCATTTTGTCATTTTTCTAAAGAATATCTGGACATAAAACACACGTACATCTGGCCCAGACTTGTCCGCATCTCACAGTGTAATCGGTTTTTTGATAGCAGCTACGGTTTTGACACAATCGCAAGTTGTTCGGAAGAAACCGACAGCGAAAAAGCCGCTTTTCAAGGGAGGAGTTTAACAGTTGCAACTGTCATTTACACACACACCGGTCAATAACCCACGCACACACATCTGCAGGACAACAAGCCTGAGAATGATTATCTTAACGAGCTCAGTCAAAACAAGGGCATTGTTTGAAAACAATCTCCATCCAACAAACAGTTAAACTCAGCTTCACCAAGCGCTTTGCCAAAAAGGTTGAGAAAGTAGTCACACAAATGCACACACACAAGCAGGGCTAACCAACAGCTAAAAAGTGATTAAAAACAAGCACGTCAAAACTGAACAGGAACAGGTAAAAAGTGGGAGAGGTAGAGAGGTAATTATCAGCAGGTGGGGCAGAAGTTACACACGCACACAAACAAACACACACACACACACACATTCAGACACACATATACCAGACACATCTCCATGTAGGAGCAGGTTGGGCTGCTTGTGTAGTTCAAGCAGACACACACACACAAACAGACGAAGACACACACATACGCAGTCACACACAATGACAGATACATAAACACACACACACAGACAAATGCATAATGAAAACCCCATCCCCCCGCCCCCTTGTTAACACCGTTAGCTCTATTAGCTCTGTTAGCACAGTTAGCTCTGTTAGCGTTAGCGCCGTTAGCTCTATTCGCGCCGTTAGCTGTTAGCTCCGTTAGTGTTAGCTCCGTTAGTGTTAGCTCTGTTAGCTCGTTAGCATTAGCTCCATTCATGTTTATTGATTCAGTTCATTAATTCATGTTAACAGAGACATGAAGCAGAGGAGAGAAGCAGACACAGACAGCTGAGGTGATCAACAGAGACAGACAAGGAGAAAGCCACAGAAACAGACGAAGACACACACATACGCAGTCACACACAACGACAGATACATAACACACACACACAGACAAATGCATAATGAAAACCCCATCCCCCCGCCCCCTTGTTAACGCCGCTAGCTCTATTAGCTCTGTTAGCACAGTTAGCTCTGTTGCGTTAGCGCCGTTAGCTCTATTCGCACCGTTAGCTGTTCGCTCCATTAGTGTTAGCTCTGTTAGCTCCGTTAGCATTAGCTCCATTCATGTTTATTGATTCAGTTCATTAATTCATGTTAACAGAGACATGAAGCAGAGGAGAGAAGCAGACACAGACAGCTGAGGTGATCAACAGAGACAGACAAGGAGAAAGCCACAGAAACACAGCTGAGAGCAATTCATTAATCAGGGACTGACTGCCTCTGATATCTGCCGTTTTCTCACATTGCAGCCTTTTTCAATTGTCCGCTGCTTCGCCATAGTTTCTCCTAGAGACTTCATTCAAACTTTAAAACGTAGATAATTTTGTCGGCTCCAAATGACCCTCGGCACATTTTGATATCTCTTACGGTTTTCGAGCTATGACCATCGAAGGCCGACGTAAGACGCGAACAACTGCGATAAATTTCCCATAAGAAATGAATGGGGAAATTTCCTCAAATTTCAGCCTTTTTCAATTGTCCGCTGCTCGGCCATACTTTGTCCTAGAGACTTCATTCAAACTTTAAAACGTAGATAATTTTGTCGGCTCAAACACACCCCGTGTCCCTTTCAAAATTTCCCAGAGGGAATTTTCTAGTTATTAGGGACACGGGGCAACGTCCCGAGTCACTGGCTCCTACAGCTATGAAATAGCTGCAGGAGCCAGTGACTCGGGGCGTAGCCCCGAGTCACTTATTACTATCCCGCGCGTGTCTTCTTCTTCTTATTATTATTATTATTTTTCATCTTCCTCCAAGTTTTCGTCCTCAAACTCGCCCCGCAGCTTTGAGAAAACCCTCGCAAATTATATATCAAAACGTGCGTATTGTTCGGGATCGGTGTGCTATTACTTTTCTCAAATTTATCGCAGTTTTTCGCGTCGTAAGACGCGAAAAACTGCGATAAATTTCCCATAAGAAATGAATGGGACGGGCGAAAAAAACAAGATTGAAATTGGAGTTTTTCAAACATCTGTAGCTCAGGCATACATTCACCGAGAGACTTCATTTCGACTTTAAAATGTAGACCCAAGTCTGGTCTATTGGTGTGTTCATCCACATTTTGATTGGTCCTATAGTTTTTGATCAGTCACTGTTCAATGACAGTGATCGTTTGGCGGGAAAGTTTGAGATTATAATGGGTGTGTATTGCGCGGAATGTTCGTGCTAGAGTGCGTGCTAGAGTGGCACAGAGTCTAAAACGATCTGAAAATCTTCTCGTTTTCTCGTCGCTACGGCCACAAATTACACTCTACACGCATAATTTTGGGATCATTTTGTAGACAAACTTGTCCTCTTTCGTGTGATGTCCTCGAAAAAGCCGAGAGACTTACTGAATTTAAATAGTGAGACGTTTTGTGTAGCCAGCGCCCTCCTGTTCTCCCATTAAGTCCCATGTTAAAATTCAGAGCTGTTTTGTGAGCAAAGCAGAAATGCCTCCTGTCTTTAGATCGCCATAAAACGAAAAGTTGTTGTGTCAGGAATAAAACGAGGAGATGGTCGGACTCAGGAAGTTCTCGGGAGTCCGATGATCTATAGTACACTCTGATACGAGGTACGGTTCTCTCACCAGAGGATTTAGTTCAGGAGGTTCGCCGAACCCAAATCTCACTGCATACAATACAAACTCCTGTTCTCTGAGTCGCAGAGTCTTTTTAAGTCGACCATTTTGTCATTTTTCTAAAGAATATCTGGACATAAAACACACGTACATCTGGCCCAGACTTGTCCGCATCTCACAGTGTAATCATTTTTTTGATAGCAGCTACGGTTTTGACACAATCGCAAGTTGTTCGGAAGAAACCGACAGCGAAAAAGCCGCTTTTCAGTTAACAGGTGTAACTGTCATTTACACACACACCGGTCAATAACCCACGCACACACATCTGCAGGACAACAAGCCTGAGAATGATTATCTTAACGAGCTCAGTCAAAACAAGGGCATTGTTTGAAAACAATCTCCGTCCAACAAACAGTTAAACTCAGCTTCACCAAGCGCTTTGCCAAAAAAGGTTGAGACAGTAGTCACACAAACGCACACACAAGCAGGGCTAACCAACAGCTAAAAAGTGATTAAAAACAAGCACGTCAAAACTGAACAGGAACAGGTAAAAAGTGGGAGAGGTAGAGAGGTAATTATCAGCAGGTGGGGCAGAAGTTACACACGCACACAAACAAACACACACACACACACACATTCAGACACACATATACCAGACACATCTCCATGTAGGAGCTGGTTGGGCTGCTTGTGTAGTTCAAGCAGACACACACACACAAACAGACGAAGACACACACATACGCAGTCACACACAATGACAGATACATAAACACACACACACAGACAAATGCATAATGAAAACCCCATCCCCCCGCCCCCTTGTTAACGCCGTTAGCTCTATTAGCTCTGTTAGCACAGTTAGCTCTGTTAGCGTTAGAGCTGTTAGCTCTATTCGCACCGTTAGCTGTTAGCTCCGTTAGTGTTAGCTCTGTTAGTGTTAGCTCTGTTAGCTCTGTTAGCATTAACTCCATTCATGCTTATTGATTCAGTTCATTAATTCATGTTAACAGAGACATGAAGCAGAGGAGAGAAGCAGACACAGACAGCTGAGGTGATCAACAGAGACAGACAAGGAGAAAGCCACAGAAACAGACGAAGACACACACATACGCAGTCACACACAACGACAGATACATAAACACACACACACAGACAAATGCATAATGAAAACCCCATCCCCCCGCCCCCTTGTTAACGCCGCTAGCTCTATTAGCTCTGTTAGCACAGTTAGCTCTGGTTGCGTTCGCGCCGTTAGCTCTATTCGCACCGTTAGCTGTTCGCTCCATTAGTGTTAGCTCTGTTAGCTCCGTTAGCATTAGCTCCATTCATGTTTATTGATTCAGTTCATTAATTCATGTTAACAGAGACATGAAGCAGAGGAGAGAAGCAGACACAGACAGCTGAGGTGATCAACAGAGACAGACAAGGAGAAAGCCACAGAAACACAGCTGAGAGCAATTCATTAATCAGGGACTGACTGCCTCTGATATCTGCCGTTTTCTCACATTGCAGCCTTTTTCAATTGTCCGCTGCTTCGCCATAGTTTCTCCTAGAGACTTCATTCAAACTTTAAAACGTAGATAATTTTGTCGGCTCCAAATGACCCTCGGCACATTTTGATATCTCTTACGGTTTTCGAGCTATGACCATCGAAGGCCGACGTAAGACGCGAACAACTGCGATAAATTTCCCATAAGAAATGAATGGGGAAATTTCCTCAAATTTCAGCCTTTTTCAATTGTCCGCTGCTCGGCCATACTTTGTCCTAGAGACTTCATTCAAACTTTAAAACGTAGATAATTTTGTCGGCTCGAACACACCCCGTGTCCCTTTCAAAATTTCCCAGGGGGAATTTTCTAGTTATTATTTTTCATCTTCCTCCAAGTTTTCGTCCTCAAACTCGTCCCACAGCTTTGAGAAAACCCTCGCAAATTATATATCAAAACGTGCGTATTGTTCGGGATCGGTGTGCTATTACTTTTCTCAAATTTATCGCAGTTTTTCGCGTCGTAAGACGCGAAAAACTGCGATAAATTTCCCATAAGAAATGAATGGGACGGGCGAAAAAAACAAGATTGAAATTGGAGTTTTTCAAACATCTGTAGCTCAGGCATACATTCACCGAGAGACTTCATTTCAACTTTAAAATGTAGACCCAAGTCTGGTCTATTGGTGTGTTCATCCACATTTTGATTGGTCCTATAGTTTTTGATCAGTCACTGTTCAATGACAGTGATCGTTTGGCGGGAAATTTTGAGATTATAATGGGTGTGTATTGCGCGGAATGTTCGTGCTAGAGTGCGTGCTAGAGTGGCACAGAGTCTAAAAACGATCTGAAAATCTTCTCTTTTTCTCGTCGCTACGGCCACAAATTACACTCTACACGCATAATTTTGGGCTCATTTTGTAGACAAACTTGTCCTCTTTCGTGTGATGTCCTCGAAAAAGCCGAGAGACTTACTGAATTTAAATAGTGAGACGTTTTGTGCAGCCAGCGCCCTCCTGTTCTCCCATTAAGTCCCATGTTAAAATTCAGAGCTGTTTTGTGAGCAAAGCAGAAATGCCTCCTGTCTTTAGATCGCCATAAAACGAAAAGTTGTTGTGTCAGGAATAAAACGAGGAGATGGCCGGACTCAGGAAGTTCTCGGGAGTCCGATGATCTATAGTACACTCTGATACGAGGTACGGTTCTCTCACCAGAGGATTTAGTTCAGGAGGTTCGCCGAACCCAAATCTCACTGCATACAATACAAACTCCTGTTCTCTGAGTCGCAGAGTCTTTTTAAGTCGACCATTTTGTCATTTTTCTAAAGAATATCTGGACATAAAACACACGTACATCTGGCCCAGACTTGTCCGCATCTCACAGTGTAGTCGGTTTTTTGATAGCAGCTACGGTTTTGACACAATCGCAAGTTGTTCGGAAGAAACCGACAGCGAAAAAGCCGCTTTTCAAGGGAGGAGTTTAACAGGTGCAACTGTCATTTACACACACACCGGTCAATAACCCACGCACACACATCTGCAGGACAACCAGCCTGAGAATGATTATCTTAACGAGCTCAGTCAAAACAAGGGCATTGTTTGAAAACAATCTCTGTCCAACAAGCAGTTAAACTCAGCTTCAGAAAGCTCTTTGCCAAAGAGGTTGAGACAGTAGTCACACAAATGCACACACAAAAAGGGCTAACCAACAGCTAAAAAGTGATTAAAAACAGCACGTCAAAACTGAACAGGAACAGGTAAACAGTGGGAGAGGTGCAGAGGTAATTATCAGCAGGTGGGGCAGAAGTTACACAGGCACACACGCACACACACACATTCAGACACATATATACTATACACATCTCCATGTTGGAGCTGGTTGGGCTGCTTGTGTAGTTCAAGCAGACACACACACACAAACAGACGAAGACACACACATACGCAGTCACACACAATGACAGATACATAAACACACACACACAGACAAATGCATAATGAAAACCCCATCCCCCCGCCCCCTTGTTAACGCCGTTAGCTCTGTTAGCTCTGTTAGCACAGTTAGCTCTGTTAGCGTTAGCGCCGTTAGCTCTATTCGCACCGTTAGCTGTTAGCTCCGTTAGTGTTAGCTCTGTTAGTGTTAGCTCTGTTAGCTCTGTTAGCATTAACTCCATTCATGCTTATTGATTCAGTTCATTAATTCATGTTAACAGAGACATGAAGCAGAGGAGAGAAGCAGACACAGACAGCTGAGGTGATCAACAGAGACAGACAAGGAGAAAGCCACAGAAACAGACGAAGACACACACATACGCAGTCACACACAACGACAGATACATAAACACACACACACAGACAAATGCATAATGAAAACCCCATCCCCCCGCCCCCTTGTTAACGCCGTTAGCTCTATTAGCTCTGTTAGCACAGTTAGCTCTGTTAGCGTTAGAGCTGTTAGCTCTATTCGCACCGTTAGCTGTTCGCTCCGTTAGTGTTAGCTCTGTTAGCTCCGTTAGCATTAGCTCCATTCATGTTTATTGATTCAGTTCATTAATTCATGTTAACAGAGACATGAAGCAGAGGAGAGAAGCAGACACAGACAGCTGAGGTGATCAACAGAGACAGACAAGGAGAAAGCCACAGAAACACAGCTGAGAGCAATTCATTAATCAGGGACTGACTACCTCTGATATCTGCCGTTTTCTCACATTGCAGCCTTTTTCAATTGTCCGCTGCTTCGCCATAGTTTCTCCTAGAGACTTCATTCAAACTTTAAAACGTAGATAATTTTGTCGGCTCAAACGCACCCCGTGTCCCTTTCAAAATTTCCCAGGGGGAATTTTCTAGTTATTATTTTTCATCTTCCTCCAAGTTTTCGTCCTCAAACTCGTCCCACAGCTTTGAGAAAACCCTCGCAAATTATATATCAAAACGTGCGTATTGTTCGGGATCGGTGTGCTATTACTTTTCTCAAATTTATCGCAGTTTTTCGCGTCGTAAGACGCGAAAAACTGCGATAAATTTCCCATAAGAAATGAATGGGACGGGCGAAAAAAACAAGATTGAAATTGGAGTTTTTCAAACATCTGTAGCTCAGGCATACATTCACCGAGAGACTTCATTTCAACTTTAAAATGTAGACCCAAGTCTGGTCTATTGGTGTGTTCATCCACATTTTGATTGGTCCTATAGTTTTTGATCAGTCACTGTTCAATGACAGTGATCGTTTGGCGGGAAATTTTGAGATTATAATGGGTGTGTATTGCGCGGAATGTTCGTGCTAGAGTGCGTGCTAGAGTGGCACAGAGTCTAAAAACGATCTGAAAATCTTCTCTTTTTCTCGTCGCTACGGCCACAAATTACACTCTACACGCATAATTTTGGGCTCATTTTGTAGACAAACTTGTCCTCTTTCGTGTGATGTCCTCGAAAAAGCCGAGAGACTTACTGAATTTAAATAGTGAGACGTTTTGTGCAGCCAGCGCCCTCCTGTTCTCCCATTAAGTCCCATGTTAAAATTCAGAGCTGTTTTGTGAGCAAAGCAGAAATGCCTCCTGTCTTTAGATCGCCATAAAACGAAAAGTTGTTGTGTCAGGAATAAAACGAGGAGATGGCCGGACTCAGGAAGTTCTCGGGAGTCCGATGATCTATAGTACACTCTGATACGAGGTACGGTTCTCTCACCAGAGGATTTAGTTCAGGAGGTTCGCCGAACCCAAATCTCACTGCATACAATACAAACTCCTGTTCTCTGAGTCGCAGAGTCTTTTTAAGTCGACCATTTTGTCATTTTTCTAAAGAATATCTGGACATAAAACACACGTACATCTGGCCCAGACTTGTCCGCATCTCACAGTGTAATCGGTTTTTTGATAGCAGCTACGGTTTTGACACAATCGCAAGTTGTTCGGAAGAAACCGACAGCGAAAAAGCCGCTTTTCAAGGGAGGAGTTTAACAGGTGCAACTGTCATTTACACACACACCGGTCAATAACCCACGCACACACATCTGCAGGACAACAAGCCTGAGAATGATTATCTTAACGAGCTCAGTCAAAACAAGGGCATTGTTTGAAAACAATCTCCATCCAACAAACAGTTAAACTCAGCTTCACCAAGCGCTTTGCCAAAAAGGTTGAGACAGTAGTCACACAAACACACACACAAGCAGGGCTAACCAACAGCTAAAAAGTGATTAAAAACAAGCACGTCAAAACTGAACAGGAACAGGTAAAAAGTGGGAGAGGTAGAGAGGTAATTATCAGCAGGTGGGGCAGAAGTTACACACGCACACAAACAAACACACACACACACACACATTCAGACACACATATACCAGACACATCTCCATGTAGGAGCAGGTTGGGCTGCTTGTGTAGTTCAAGCAGACACACACACACAAACAGACGAAGACACACACATACGCAGTCACACACAATGACAGATACATAAACACACACACACAGACAAATGCATAATGAAAACCCCATCCCCCCGCCCCCTTGTTAACGCCGTTATTAGCTCTGTTAGCACAGTTAGCTCTGTTAGCGTTAGCGCCGTTAGCTCTATTCGCACCGCTAGCTGTTAGCTCCGTTAGTGTTAGCTCTGTTAGCTCCGTCAGCATTAGCTCCATTCATGTTTATTGATTCAGTTCATTAATTCATGTTAACAGAGACATGAAGCAGAGGAGAGAAGCAGACACAGACAGCTGAGGTGATCAACAGAGACAGACAAGGAGAAAGCCACAGAAACACAGCTGAGAGCAATTCATTAATCAGGGACTGACTACCTCTGATATCTGCAGTTTTCTCAAATTGCAGCCTTTTTCAATTGTCCGCTGCTTCGCCATAGTTTCTCCTAGAGACTTCATTCAAACTTTAAAACGTAGATAATTTTGTCGGCTCGAACACACCCCGTGTCCCTTTCAAAATTTCCCAGGGGGAATTTTCTAGTTATTATTATTATTTTTCATCTTCCTCCAAGTTTTCGTCCTCAAACTCGCCCCGCAGCTTTGAGAAAACCCTCGCAAATTATATATCAAAACGTGCGTATTGTTCGGGATCGGTGTGCTATTACTTTTCTCAAATTTATCGCAGTTTTTCGCGTCGTAAGACGCGAAAAACTGCGATAAATTTCCCATAAGAAATGAATGGGACGGGCGAAAAAAACAAGATTGAAATTGGAGTTTTTCAAACATCTGTAGCTCAGGCATACATTCACCGAGAGACTTCATTTCAACTTTAAAATGTAGACCCAAGTCTGGTCTATTGGTGTGTTCATCCACATTTTGATTGGTCCTATAGTTTTTGATCAGTCACTGTTCAATGACAGTGATCGTTTGGCGGGAAATTTTGAGATTATAATGGGTGTGTATTGCGCGGAATGTTCGTGCTAGAGTGCGTGCTAGAGTGGCACAGAGTCTAAAAACGATCTGAAAATCTTCTCTTTTTCTCGTCGCTACGGCCACAAATTACACTCTACACGCATAATTTTGGGATCAGTTTGTAGACAAACTTGTCCTCTTTCGTGTGATGTCCTCGAAAAAGCCGAGAGACTTACTGAATTTAAATAGTGAGACGTTTTGTGCAGCCAGCGCCCTCCTGTTCTCCCATTAAGTCCCATGTTAAAATTCAGAGCTGTTTTGTGAGCAAAGCAGAAATGCCTCCTGTCTTTAGATCGCCATAAAACGAAAAGTTGTTGTGTCAGGAATAAAACGAGGAGATGGCCGGACTCAGGAAGTTCTCGGGAGTCCGATGATCTATAGTACACTCTGATACGAGGTACGGTTCTCTCACCAGAGGATTTAGTTCAGGAGGTTCGCCGAACCCAAATCTCACTGCATACAATACAAACTCCTGTTCTCTGAGTCGCAGAGTCTTTTTAAGTCGACCATTTTGTCATTTTTCTAAAGAATATCTGGACATAAAACACACGTACATCTGGCCCAGACTTGTCCGCATCTCACAGTGTAATCGGTTTTTTGATAGCAGCTACGGTTTTGACACAATCGCAAGTTGTTCGGAAGAAACCGACAGCGAAAAAGCCGCTTTTCAAGGGAGGAGTTTAACAGGTGCAACTGTCATTTACACACACACCGGTCAATAACCCACGCACACACATCTGCAGGACAACAAGCCTGAGAATGATTATCTTAACGAGCTCAGTCAAAACAAGGGCATTGTTTGAAAACAATCTCCATCCAACAAACAGTTAAACTCAGCTTCACCAAGCGCTTTGCCAAAAAGGTTGAGACAGTAGTCACACAAATGCACACACACAAGCAGGGCTAACCAACAGCTAAAAAGTGATTAAAAACAAGCACGTCAAAACTGAACAGGAACAGGTAAAAAGTGGGAGAGGTAGAGAGGTAATTATCAGCAGGTGGGGCAGAAGTTACACACACACACAAACAAACACACACACACACACACATTCAGACACACATATACCAGACACATCTCCATGTAGGAGCTGGTTGGGCTGCTTGTGTAGTTCAAGCAGACACACACACACAAACAGACGAAGACACACACATACGCAGTCACACACAATGACAGATACATAAACACACACACACAGACAAATGCATAATGAAAACCCCATCCCCCCGCCCCCTTGTTAACGCCGTTAGCTCTGTTAGCTCTGTTAGCACAGTTAGCTCTGTTAGCGCTAGCACCGTTCGCTATATTCGCACCTTTAGCTGTTAGCTCAGTTAGTGTTAGCTCTGCTAGCTCTGTTAGCATTAGCTCCATTCATGTTTATTGATTCAGTTCATTAATTCATGTTAACAGAGACATGAAGCAGAGGAGAGAAGCAGACACAGACAGCTGAGGTGATCAACAGAGACAGACAAGGAGAAAGCCACAGAAACACAGCTGAGAGCAATTCATTAATCAGGGACTGACTACCTCTGATATCTGCCGTTTTCTCAAATTGCAGCCTTTTTCAATTGTCCGCTGCTTCGCCATAGTTTCTCCTAGAGACTTCATTCAAACTTTAAAACGTAGATAATTTTGTCGGCTCAAAATGACCCTCGGCACATTTTGATATCTCTTACGGTCTTCGAGCTATGACCATCGAAGGCCGACGTAAGACGCAAACAACTGCGATAAATTTCCCATAAGAAATGAATGGGGAAATTTCCTCAAATTTCAGCCTTTTTCAATTGTCCGCTGCTCGGCCATACTTTGTCCTAGAGACTTCATTCAAACTTTAAAACGTAGATAATTTTGTCGGCTCCAACACACCCCGTGTCCCTTTCAAAATTTCCCAGAGGGAATTTTCTAGTTATTATTTTTCATCTTCCTCCAAGTTTTCGTCCTCAAACTCGTCCCACAGCTTTGAGAAAACCCTCGCAAATTATATATCAAAACGTGCGTATTGTTCGGGATCGGTGTGCTATTACTTTTCTCAAATTTATCGCAGTTTTTCGCGTCGTAAGACGCGAAAAACTGCGATAAATTTCCCATAAGAAATGAATGGGACGGGCGAAAAAAACAAGATTGAAATTGGAGTTTTTCAAACATCTGTAGCTCAGGCATACATTCACCGAGAGACTTCATTTCAACTTTAAAATGTAGACCCAAGTCTGGTCTATTGGTGTGTTCATCCACATTTTGATTGGTCCTATAGTTTTTGATCAGTCACTGTTCAATGACAGTGATCGTTTGGCGGGAAATTTTGAGATTATAATGGGTGTGTATTGCGCGGAATGTTCGCGCTAGAGTGCGTGCTAGAGTGGCACAGAGTCTAAAAACGATCTGAAAATCTTCTCTTTTTCTCGTCGCTACGGCCACAAATTACACTCTACACGCATAATTTTGGGATCAGTTTGTAGACAAACTTGTCCTCTTTCGTGTGATGTCCTCGAAAAAGCCGAGAGACTTACTGAATTTAAATAGTGAGACGTTTTGTGCAGCCAGCGCCCTCCTGTTCTCCCATTATGTCCCATGTTAAAATTCAGAGCTGTTTTGTGAGCAAAGCAGAAATGCCTCCTGTCTTTAGATCGCCATAAAACGAAAAGTTGTTGTGTCAGGAATAAAACGAGGAGATGGTCGGACTCAGGAAGTTCTCGGGAGTCCGATGATCTATAGTACACTCTGATACGAGGTACGGTTCTCTCACCAGAGGATTTAGTTCAGGAGGTTCGCCGAACCCAAATCTCACTGCATACAATACAAACTCCTGTTCTCTGAGTCGCAGAGTCTTTTTAAGTCGACCATTTTGTCATTTTTCTAAAGAATATCTGGACATAAAACACACGTACATCTGGCCCAGACTTGTCCGCATCTCACAGTGTAATCGGTTTTTTGATAGCAGCTACGGTTTTGACACAATCGCAAGTTGTTCGGAAGAAACCGACAGCGAAAAAGCCGCTTTTCAAGGGAGGAGTTTAACAGGTGCAACTGTCATTTACACACACACCGGTCAATAACCCACGCACACACATCTGCAGGACAACAAGCCTGAGAATGATTATCTTAACGAGCTCAGTCAAAACAAGGGCATTGTTTGAAAACAATCTCCGTCCAACAAGCAGTTAAACTCAGCTTCAGAAAGCTCTTTGCCAAAGAGGTTGAGACAGTAGTCACACAAATGCACACACAAAAAGGGCTAACCAACAGCTAAAAAGTGATTAAAAACAAGCACGTCAAAACTGAACAGGAACAGGTAAACAGTGGGAGAGGTGCAGAGGTAATTATCAGCAGGTGGGGCAGAAGTTACACACGCACACACACACACACACATTCAGACACACATATACCAGACACATCTCCATGTAGGAGCAGGTTGGGCTGCTTGTGTAGTTCAAGCAGACACACACACACAAACAGACGAAGACACACACATACGCAGTCACACACAATGACAGATACATAAACACACACACACAGACAAATGCATAATGAAAACCCCATCCCCCCGCCCCCTTGTTAACGCCGTTAGCTCTGTTAGCTCAGTTAGCTCTGTTAGCGTTAGCGCCGTTAGCTCTATTAGCGCGGTTAGCTCCGTTAGTGTTAGCTCTGTTAGCTCCGTTAGCATTAGCTCCATTCATGTTTATTGATTCAGTTCATTAATTCATGTTAACAGAGACATGAAGCAGAGGAGAGAAGCAGACACAGACAGCTGAGGTGATCAACAGAGACAGACAAGGAGAAAGCCACAGAAACACAGCTGAGAGCAATTCATTAATCAGGGACTGACTACCTCTGATATCTGCCGTTTTCTCAAATTGCAGCCTTTTTCAATTGTCCGCTGTTTCGCCATAGTTTCTCCTAGAGACTTCATTCAAACTTTAAAACGTAGATAATTTTGTCGGCTCGAACACACCCCGTGTCCCTTTCAAAATTTCCCAGGGGGAATTTTCTAGTTATTATTGTTATTATTATTATTAAAGAGAAAATACCACAGTTTTTAATGCCGATCTTATCATTTTATTTTGTTTTTATCTGCTACACCTTTAGACCTGGCCGTGAAAATATTGTCAGACATTTAAACTGGGCCATGGTAGAGAAATGGTTGGGGACCACTGCTCTGGGGGACATTTGCAGGACTTGACAGGGTTTTTGACTGATTATTAAAGTGTCCGTCCTCAACTATTTTACGTGCACACACATTATTGACCCAGCACGTATGTCAGGTGAAAATCGTGATGCATAAATAATAATCAGAGACGTTGTGCTTTTGTATCAAAACTTTATTTATCAAACAAAAAGAATGCACCATTGAAATAACATTTCTATAAAAAAGGACCATGGGACTGTTCTACAGTGCATTACAAAACCAGCAATTGTATACAACATTGTGGATAGAAATTTTGTTTTATTTCATCTGAGATACATCATCATCATCACCATCATCATCATCATCACCATCATCATCTTTCCTCTCCTCAACTCAAATGAAAGAATGTGCACTTTTTAATATTGCAGTTGGTCAGCTAATTTGCTTATAACGACTCTGGGATAAGACATTTTTTTAAAGGATGGTCAAACTGTATTTACTCAGAGCTGTCCATCTGTTGGCTCCTCTGTCGAACAATGATGTTCTGGAAATGAAGTAATTGTCTGTGTGAGAGGAGATAAGAGCAGTTTTAATTTGGCCCCTTTCACCCAGATGAGATGAGGCCCATATCATATATTTTTTTTTTTCCCCATTATTTTTCTTTTTGTCATCTGTCAGCCTGACACTGTCTGTGCTGTAGCCGACAGGGTCAATTTCACACCAATATCAGGCCACTTTCAAAGTCAGCACATCCCTGACCAACTTCACTTCATCTTTTTTGACCATGTAATTTGTCCCTTTTTTATCCTCAATGGTTCCCACACAGGAGTGAAGCGCCCAAAGAAAGAAATTAATGAAGTGGAGTTACCTTTTGAAATTGGGGAGCCGAGCCTCCCCAGTTTCCACCTTATCAGGCCTGGCTGGTGTTTCTGAGTTGCACACAGACACGCCACAAGATGAGTCATTGCAGATAGAGAACAAGGTGTTTTTAAAGTCCTTTCCTGGTGTGTTTCTGCACATCTTATTCCAATAACTACAGCATTTTCCAAGGAGTAGCATCACTGATTTTCTACCTTCCAGGCAGCTTTATCATTTTAGTTTGTGGTCAAAGACATATTGTAGTAATGTGAGTGAGAGCTGGGACTGTTTTAAAATCTGCACCTTATTAAAACACATGCACACAAACAACACATAAAGGTCCACCATGTCCACAAATCAAATGTGCCAATTACAGCTTGATATTATTTGCTAATATTTAATTAACACAGCTTTATTATATTGCAGATAAGTGGCGAAAAATGCAAATGCTAAATTATGTTTATGGTCATGTAAAACAGTCTATATCATATTGTTTGACAAATATCGGCAACATTTTATGATCATTATTGTTATTTTTGTCAGAACTCTGAAATATCTGTTTGTACATTTTTGGCACATCTATGCGTCAAAAATGTAGTACTGGTCTGGCTATACTTCTTCAATCTGAATTTATCACATATGAAATGGTGACAAAATTGACAAATTCTTTTTTTTTTTATGGCCAAACACCATTTACCTGACAAAGTGTGCCATCTGATAATCAAACACAGAAAACAAATAAACAAATATTGTACAAAGGACAGTGTAAATTCTCACTTTTAAAAAGTCTCTAAAACAGTCACTGCTTTCACTTGCATTACTGTTGATGAATAAAATGATGCTGACTAAAACTTGAGTGTGTCGGATTCCCTATTTTAATTGAGATTCTACAAAAAATGAGCAACACCTAAGCTCCACCCAGGCAGCACCCTCTTTGCCAAACTTTGTATTTTCTGGTTCCAGATGACATGGTAGGTGTTCAACTTATACTCATGGATTGAACACATCACATACCCTTACATAAGGTGATAGCTCTAAAGCAGGGGTCGGGAACCTTTTTGGCTGAGAGAGCCATGAACACCACATATTTTTGAATGAAATTCCAGGAGAGCCATACAATATGTTTAAAACTAAAAATACAAGTAAATGTGTGCATTTTATGTAATTTCAACACTTTTAAAGTACAATAAGTCTCTGAATTCTTTTTAATAACATTGTTATGCTGTTGCTAATTAATGATGAGTTAGCTGACAGCGGGATTAATGACAAGCCGTAGTGCACCCCTTTGCGCATGCGCACATCGACCGCTATTTTCGACGGCAAAATATGGCAGCCTCACTTAAACAGTGCCTGTCACTACCCGATCTGCGTTGCTTCATCTGCGTTGCCTTTGTGATTGATGGATAGATAGATAAATAGATAGACACAACGACATGTATGTTTGCCACTTTCCCACTGAAATGACTGCGAACCGGCTTTCTAGTCGCTGGCTCGCGCGTGCGCAAAGGATTTGTCTGCGAGCCAGATGCGGCCGTCAAAAGAGCCACATCTGGCTCGCGAGCCATTGGTTCCCGACCCCTGCTCTAAAGGATAGCTGCATAGATGAGATCTACAGATAGAAATCTACAGATTTTACAGTAACAATAAACCAAAAAGTCGTGGTGACTGTGTGTCCTCAGAGTAACTTTAAATGTTGCATTTAGAAATGTATGTATTAAGTATTAATAAGTAAATGAAATAACTTTCTACAATAATATTTTAAAAAATACTCAAATCTTAAGGCAAGAAATGAAAAGAAAAAAACAAAGCAAAATTGGAATGGCACTTCAGTCCTCCTCTTAATTTTGTTCTTTGCTAAACTAAATTTACACTTGCAGAAATATCACATGGTTATAAATAATAGTTTTAAAGAACATTTGAAATCAAGTAATAATAACAATAATAATAATAATAATAATAATATATTAAATTTGATTATAAAAAAGTTACAACTACTCTAGTTGAACTGTACACTGTAAAAAAGCAGCATTCATTAATGTAGTTCTGCTGCAGCAACGCTTTTCTCCACAGTAAAATACACAAGACCAAAATGAAAAACAAAACCCTACAGCCACCAGCTGGCTGTTGGAGGCTGGGGTCACACTGGTGAACCTTTGTATCGAGACTGAGAAAAAAAAGTCTGGTTCAGGATTCAGTATGTAAGTATAAAGAAAATCAAAATCCAACAAAAGTCACTTTGGTTCCTTCTCTCCCCCTTGACCTTCCTGTTTTGAGGGCCAAACTTTTACTTCATAGCTGGCAAAATGAAAGTGGTGTTTTATATTTGCATTGAATGCAAAATTGACTGTTTAATAACTTTATGTTTTGGGAAAATTGTGTTTTAAAGAAGCATATCAGTATTTTTGGATATTTTAGTCAATTAAAATCAAATCACCTTCTTGTATTTTACATTTTCCAAATCATTCCATCAGTTTTCAATTGAATTTACGTCCCATTGAGCAGCCATTGATTTCAGTCATTTCTGTTAAACTTTAACTGAGCTCATCCATCAGTCAATGTGTTTGCATCTACTCTTGTGAAAGGTATGTTGTTATGTTACTGTTGTTTGGTGATACAGTAGGGAGTTCAAATAGACTTTTTTTTACTGCACAAAAATAACACAAGATTATTTTCATTATTGCAAATAATGATTTTAGTTTAGTGTATAAAATGGCATCCACCCAACCATCACAATTTCTTTATTTCAAAGGTGATGTCTTTAAATTATTTGCTTCTTCCAGCCAATAGTTCAAAATCCAAAGATATATAGAAAGACAAGAAATGTTTGGCAAATGAGTGGATGCATGAAAGGTGAAACTGAAACACTTTGGTGTGACTCATGAGTTATTGTGTTTCTGTGAGTCATGTTTAATGAGTGACCTTAACTATGTGAAAACATTTGCACAACCTGCAAAAGGCTAAATGATTCCAACATGTCACGTAAAAAGCAGGTACAGAACCCACCTGCTATGAGATGCTTTTGATTTGTGTTCAGTGGTTAAAAAATGGTGATGATATAGATTGTTACTTCCCTGCAACTGTCTGGCAAAGAAAAAATAGATGCAAAAAAAATATGCAAAAGTTTCCATATCAGCTAAAAAATCTAATTGAGACAATCGGGTCAGAAACAAGAATCCAAGAAAATTCTTGGAAGAGACACAGACCACATCTGTTTGCTGTTCCAAGACTGGACAGGAAGAACAAATCAACAGAACAAAGAGCGCATTTCAACATTTCACAAACACTTAAAATAAAGTGACTAAATACAGAAAAAAGTAAGGCAAATGAAAAGCAAAGATGCGTAGGATGTCAGCAACAAAAATCTGTAAGGGCTAATGAACAGTGACAAATAAACTGTTTGACACATGTTGAATCTAGAGACTGTTAGATGCTGTGGTGGATTATGAATGAAAAGACATTGTGTATTCTAATCAGATATGGTTACAAATGACATGGAATTGAGCTGAACAGACAATTAATACTCCATTAGGGTAACCAGCCTCCTTAAAACTACATTTGACCCTTGCAGGGAAATGGCATCCAATAACTAATTTAATCAGCCGATTTTAAAGCTCTGCTTTTAAATTATTATAGAAATGTTGACTGATTTCTTAATGTGCTAGTCGTCAAATGTCTCACGTAAACTGGACCAAATTACCATTTCATATTTAAGCCAGTAAATATAACTGAAAATATAAATTTTCTGTTCTGCTGTTCATTTTCTAAATCCTTCATCAGTTTTTAGATTAATCTCCTTCTTCCCAGTCAGCAATTAGTTTCAGTTCATTTCATTTAAATGAAAATCAACTTGCAGAGACATGGACACAATGCGCATACATTCATATCAATGCTGAAGGAGAGCAAACCTGGGTATTATTGAATACAGAATATAAATTTGGACCCAATATGACAAATGGCTAACTTAGAGAAACAAAGTGGAACGTGAAGAACTTAGACACATTATCCAGCACAGTCAACTATCGTCAAGTTTCCAAATTTTCAGAAAATCTGCAGACTCCTCATTGCTCTGATCAGATCTGGTTTTTCTTTCTTCAATCAAAGCTTCAATGGGCATTTAAGTCAAATCCTTCATGTACAACATCATTTATTCACCTAGCCTCTTTCTATTGCAGTTCACATTTTGCTTTGCTCAATACAACTTTTCCTCCTCAGGCAAGTTTAAGAACTTTTTTGGATATTTTAATTGTTTTTTGTTGTTTCATTTGTTTAATTTCCAGCATTTCCACTCAGGGCTTTTATGCACAAGTTGAAATTGCCAATACAAACAGGTAGATGGAAACAGACAGTGGCAGTCACACTACTGTGGTGGTAACAGTTAAGAGCCTGCAAAATAATAATTACACTTTGCTGGTGCTTGTGGAATTTTAAATCCTTTTTCCTTGAAAGTCCAAAGATGTAAACAATGATGCCATGACAGTAAAAATCAGAGTGTCCTTGAACTCAGCAACAGGGATTGTCCCTGCTGTCAGCTGCACATGCAACGTTTACTAAAAGGCTGCCTAAATGTTGAAAATGTTGGATCATGTATCTGCAGGAAGTGTCAGGAAGCTTGATGGTGAGACTGAATTATGATTTAATTTCCATTATATCATTTGGTTTGACACCTTGTTTTTGATTTTTCACCCAACCAATCAGTGGGTTTAGACTGATTTAGGATCAGTTATCTTAAAGTCTGTTAAGTCAGTTGAAGTGTTATTGTTGTGTCGTTTTTCTGTAAGTCAACTGAAAAAAACATGTATAGCTGAATTATCTCTTCCACGCTCATCAACATTTATGTGATGATGTCCCCATTGTTTCAAAGGTAATTCAAAAGTCTGGAACCATGCTTTGAAGTCTCTACAAGCTAATTTTCATGTAAAATAACTAAATGAATGGCTGCCAGGAAGAAAGGAATCAATTTACAAAATTGATAGATGATTCAGAAAAGCAAGCAGTAATCAAAAACATATATACAATTTATATTTCATCGGGCTAAAAAGTATTAGCATTTAAGTATGATAATTGCTCTGATGTCAAATGTATTTTCCTTTTTGTAAACTGAAAAGAAATCTTGTGTGTCAACATGGCATTTAATTTAGCATTCACTGTTAAAATCAGATTTCCTTTCTTAAATCAAATTTCAGTCTCACCCAGCAGTTTTGGATCATTCCCTCTGTCTGCAGCTCTGCTCTGCTTTCTGAAAGAGGGAAAGAAGTGCAATTTGGAGCAGAATGAAAGCATTTGGCTCAGACTGGCTATATCTCCCAGAGCACGTTGATGAGTTTGATCCCCACACCGCCCGCCTGCTTGCGTTTGTTCACCTTTTATCCCTGTGCTCATTCTGTAGAGACATTACCTTTCCATCCCCTCCATTCCTGGGACTTTTCCCCATAGCTGTAGCGACCCAGCGAGCGTGAGCCTGAATCATAATATTTGAAACGCCGTTATAATGAATTCCCAGCCTCATTGCTCCATGCCCTAGCTCACACATACAAACCACCTCTGAATACCAATTCACCTCCTCTCTCTCTCTCTCTGTCTTTCGCTTTCTCTGTCTCTACCTCAGGCTTTTTCCTTTTATCACAGAAAGATTAAGTTATGAAAATTACAATATGGTGACTGGAGTGACACAGTCAAATTACTGATGGCCTGTTTTTCCCCTCAGCTGATTAATGAAGCATTTGTCATTTTAAGTCCCGCCTTTCTGTGCAGACCAAAACATATGCATCTTCACAAGCCATTTAGTCACATACTTGGCCTCCAAATTGGATTTTTTATTTTTTTTTAAATAAGGAAAGTAATTCAACTTATTCTCGATAATCTTTGCCTGCATTTCTGCGGTAGTCTAAAAAATGAGATCTTATCTCAATTTGCGAGTCACATAATTTATCTGAAAACACAATTTTATGAACAAAGAATAAACACTTCTTAGCATTATTTTACAGTGTACACCTTGCTCACTCTGCTGCTTTCACAAAGAGTAACATAAAAAATCCCAACCTCCCTATCAACCCATTATCTCTCACACCAACTCTCCAAGCCAGATTTGTGTTTGCAGCCGTCAATAAAAATCTAGTAGTTATTAAATGAACTGAAAGGTGGACGCCCTGTGTGCTGACATCCTGACTGATCTCATGTTACAGAGATCATCCTGAAACCAAAATGCTGCACATTTCATTCCCTCACTGCAAATGGTTTACTCATCCCACATTTTACAACAAAAACAAAAACGCTGCTTTACAAAAGAAACACTTCTGACAGGACAGCAAATGTAAAAATATTCTTTGTGGAATATGCATTATTTGTGTTTATGTTTTTGTTACTTTTTTCTTATTTTTGTATAAAACACCATTTTTCAACACCCTGAAGAAAACTTAAAGTGAAGCTGGCGGTTTTGCAGTTTTGCCATGTGGGCAATCTAGATTGACAGAGGTACATGTGTGTTTATCTCATGAAAAATAAATATGGATTCATCAAAAGCAGGCCTGAATACAACTCACTGACCTCCAGTCAAACACATACTGAAACAGCAGTGTGGAAAAAAATATGTACAAAAATAAACAATGGTAGAGATCATTCTTCTCATCATCAACAGCTGCCCAACTACCATCTCTAATCTTAATAATAATAAAAATAATTATAATACTAACTTGTTCCTTCATCCTGTTTGTTGTAGCATCACCTTCACGTTTGACTCATCCATCATCAAATTTCTATTTGTTCCTACTTTGACAGTGCCTTCTTGTTATATGTTACGTAAACAGAATCCAGCCATGCAAATTGTAAAATTCTTTTCAGAATCCTGACTCAATGATCTTGCTATCTCAACAAAACAAACTGATGTTTTTGTGATCTCACGATTGATATTATAAGAGCTTGTGATTTTCACACATTGTGTTTCATTATGTATTTTGTAAACTCAGGAACAAGGTGTCTCAAAAGCCAACAACACAGTCTTCACTTTTCTCCATTTTGCAGACTTTAGCCATTTTTTAGTACTCCAGTCAGCAAGGGGCGACGCAATGCCAGCCTTCGTTTGTTCAGGATGGGATGGGCTCAACCAATCGAAATCCAGCTCCACAGATCTCATCTTACTACTTTTCACTGACTCCCAGTCCACTGGGACTGAGACAGATGTGACCAAGGAGCAAAAACAAAGAAGGCTGTAATGAATTTTCCAAGATAAGAATTTGGCAATGACGAGTCCTTGTAGGCAAAGACTGGAGTTTGTCTGAGCTGGGGAGGGTAGAGGCTTTGTCAAGAGCAGCAACAGACTGAGTCTATAGTGGTTTCTATACAATCCTGTAATCCTAGAGTCAGCTGGATCCAGATCCAGATGATTTAGACTGTAGTATCTAATAGGTTCTCACGCTTGTTTCTTTAATGCCTTCATTGTTTTTTAACCTCGATATCCAGAGGTGGAAGGGCTGCATGAGTTGTGGGTGATTGTTGATTCAGTGAACTCCTACTGTTTTATTCAAGAGTGGAAAAAAGACACTGAAGAAAAAAAAGAACAGTAGAAATGCTGGAGAGGATGTCCTTGCGTAACCAGAACAGGTAACCTCGGATCCAAGTGTGAAAAAGAAAGATTTGGTGAAATATTGGTGGCTGTGGATGTGGGGCTGTTTCTTACTGGAGGTTCTGGTCGCATTTTCTAACCATACACACATCCTGTGACTGCACAAAGTTGGAATACCCAAACAAAAGACAAAAGGACTATTTCGAACAGCGATCATGAAAAATAAGTGAGGTACAGTCACAGTAACTGAGCTGTGGACAACTCAGTGGAGGAGGACGCTAATAAATACCACAAAGAAGAAAAACAGGAGGGATCTCATAACTTAAAACTGTCTTCTTTTTTGTGAAAATCCCATCATCATGTGATATTAAGTCAAGGCGCAAGGCATTGGGTTTTTTTTTTTTTAATTTTGTGTTTGAGGTTGAATCTAGAGGAGTTTAGTGTGAACTCCTAAAGAGACCCCTCCACCCTTGTCCAGTTCTTGGAGTTGAAGCTGTGCTGCTGTAGTGTTTATTCTCTATTTATAATTCTCTTTATCCAATCCCAGTTCCACAACAGTAGACACTGGCCGAGACCATCAGAAACCACACAAGCTTGGCTCAGTGCAGATGGAAGTCTGAATTCACAGAGATGTCTTCAAACCCAGATTATTCTGGACAATGGACAGCAGGTGACATCGAGGCTTGAAGAAGGGTTCCAGACTGGACTGGGCTGGACGGGGGTCCGAGGTTAGAAGGCTGAGCCGGTAATGGCATTGAGCTGCTTCATCAGCCCTTCTAGACTGGCCATCTGCTCTGAAAGGTCGTCCTGCTCGTAAACCTGGAAGACAAAAAAAAAGTAGAGCTATGAGCTCGCCTGCCTGAATATCTGTGTGTTATTCACTGGTTTGTGAAGGCATGTTTTGAAGTCTGGAGATTGATGCCTGCAATTCATAGTGGCTGTATTTTATTTCATCACTCCCCCCAACCCATAAACTGACATAAGCACAAGAAAAATCTTTAAAAAAATCCCAGTTGGCACCAAAACCATTCTTTATAGATAAAGGACTGGGCAGCTGCTGGATAATTTCACTGACAAAGCCAGTATTTCCTGTAGCTGCTTCAAAATGAAATCCTACCAGTCATTTGCTAGTGGAAAGCTTTGAGCTTATATAATGTGAATCAACATGGATGCTAATGAACTTGGTATCTTTTATTTCTAAAAGATTTAACCCTCCTGAAGTTGTTGCCCACATGGTTTTGTATAACCATTGTTTCAAAAGTATATCAGTGACTATATTTCAATGTGAAGCAGATCCTAACTACGCACTGAAAAATATTAATTTAAATGCTGTTGAAACACTGGCTTCATGAATGGCTGTGACCTTGTTAATGTTAAATTCAGTATCTAAATTATCAATCAAGGAGCAGTGACAAAAGGGCAGCAGTGTTTAAACATAAGTCTTGTGATAATCTATGTTTTCTTACTTTCATCAAATCTCACAAAAAGACCAAAGCCAACAATGCCAGTATCCACTAACAAGTATTGTGTGTGAATCAAAGCCTGATACAGTACAGCTAATTCCTCTGAGCCATGGATCGCCATTGTTGTATAAATAATTTTAAAAACACAACAGTGAGCCACACTGTTGCACTGGATGACATGTTCCTTTATTACCATGAACGTACACACTTTTGACTCAATCCACACACACCATCCTGCTGCCCCAAACTTACTCAATAGAGCACCAAATGTGGATTTTTCCTCTGAAAATAGTCCCCTCCTGTCTGAGTACGTAATTTGTTAAAAAATGCGGTGAAATAACTGAACCTTTTTTACAAAAGGAAACTATACATTTGTGAGCTGTTTCAGCAGAAAGCAGTGGGCTTGAGTGCCACAAGGATATCACCGTCTCCCACGTTGCTACTTCATGCCAGCATAAAACAGCTTATCACTAGTGTAACAACATAATAAAAGCACCATTGTGTTGTACTCGCATTTTTCATTCACACTGTATCACAGTCTATTAACTAGCTGTGTGTATGTGTGTGTGATAGATAGGCCAGGTGGCTGATTGGCTGGGAAGACTAGATCAATTACAGAGAGCGAAGAGCAGATGAAGAGAAAGACCTGCTGACCTTTAACTCCCTCTCTCTCTCTCTCTCCTCTCTACCATCCTTTCATCTCATTTACTCTACTCACACTTATCAGTTTTCTTGCTTCTCTCCTGATTTTGTTGTCTCTCTCCTCTCATTTTCCGTATCTCTCTCCTGTCCTCTTTATTTCCTCTTGTCTACACTCCTATCTGCTTATCCGTTCTCTCTCTTCTCCCTTTGCCTCCTCTTCCTCCTCCTTGTCTGGTCCTCCTGAAGCATCCTTCTCCTCCCGTTGTCGTGGCTACCTTCTCTTCCTGTCCTCCTCCCTTCCACATCTGTTCCTCCTCTCCTCTGTCTTTGTCTCAACTCTTTCCTTGTGCTCTTTCCTTTCATTGTTGCTCTACATTTTCTTACCTCTTCTTGTTAAGTCTCCACTTCTCTCCTCTCCTCTCTTCTCTTCCCCTAATTTCCACCTCTGTCCTCTCTTATTGTTACCGTGTCGATGCCTCCTCTTCTCCAATCTTCATTTTGTCACATATGAATATTTAAGTCCCATTGTCCCAAATGACTCCATATCATCCTCTGTCGTTTATTTCTCTGCTTGGCATCCTCTGCCTCCCCCTCCATCCTTTCCTCTCTCGTCCCTTCTTTGCTCCTCTCCATCTATTTGTCCCCCCTCCTCACATCCTACTCTCCTATTCATGACCCCATCTACCAATTATCCATCCTCTTCTCTTCCCCTCTGTCTTCCCTCTCTTCTACTGGTTTTCTTTTTTCCCTTTCCTCCTCTGCCCATTACCCTTAATCTTCATCACTTCTTCTTATCCTCCTTTTTGTCATTCCTCACCCTTTCTTCTATAACCCTTCATCTCCCACTGCCTCCTCTTCTTCCTATTCTGTTTCCTCCTTTCCATCTCGGCCCCCTCCCTCATTGTCCCTTATGCCTTCTCTCTTTTCTCCCTCTTACTTCTCTGCCCCCCCTCCTTTCTTTCTTCCACTTTCTCTGTTACTACAAATTGCATAAAATACTATGTGTACAACATATAAAAGAATATATATATCAGTATTTTGGTGTTTTGTTTTTGTTTTGTTTTTTTTTGCAAAGTGAATCACAATCAATGAATCTGAAACTGTGATCTTACATATAATATAAGATTTAACCAATTAAATTTCTTCCATCCAGTTATGCAAAAGGAATATTAGGCATCCTTTACTTTTTAAACCAATGCTTTTTCAAGTTATATTTTGTCTGCTTCAAGTTTGGAAACATCTAAAGATTGAAATTTACATTAAGACATGTGAATCCCCAGGAGACAATGTTTAACATTCAGCAGAGTGATCTACCTGCAGTGTAAAACAAAATCAGCAACACTTTTTACATTCTCCCCATTTAGACTTACATTGGCAGCTGAATCCTCAGCCGGTTTCGTTCCTCCCTCTTCCAGTAAGTCTGGCGCCGTAGGAACTGAGACGGGCAACAGAGGGGAGCGAGCCTTACTGGCCTGACCCAGAGATGCAGTCTTCACCTGGGGCTTTGGAAGGCTCACACCTGGGCAAAACAGAAAGTTCTGGTTTCAAAGCGTTGCATAAACAGTTCAGACAAGAAAATTATTTGATGCTCATCATTTGACACTTCCTTTGTTTTGACATTTGGTGTTCTCATCAATCATTGTGGTTTTATGGAAATATTTTAACTACAGTGCTTCTGAGCAAATCCAAAAAACAAAAAAACTGTAACTGTATTTAAGGTGCAAGTTGAGATTTGAAAGAGCTAAACTCAGAATAATTTCAGTCAGCCAAGAGTAGCAAGAGTAATGACTGGTTTTAGAAACCAAAAGGCAAGGGTAACTGATAATTCAAGAGACATAACGTGTGAGCATTGTAGATGATTTTAGTGACAGTACATGTCACAGTAACAACAACAACAAAAATAAGAAACTTTATTTGTATTTGAAATGCTGCTCAAAGTGCTTCACAACAAACAAATGACATTTTGTTTGTTACGATGCTGGGCATTTTACAATGTGATCTATTTGATAGGCCTGTACATGGGGAGTACAATGGTTCAGCTTTCATTAATTTCCAAGGTTGTTGGCCAGCTTATGTAAATAGCTGCATTGACTGCCATAACTCTGTCCATGAATTACCTTTAGTGAGCCCGCAAGGTGCGGACATCCAGCAGGAATAAGATTACCTGCTTTCACAGCCACAATATGGCTGTGAAAGTGCTGTAACTGGTTGTGTGATCACTCTGCTGATGGATGGGTGTCGCATTTTTCCAATTGCCAAGCATCATTTCTGGAGTTATAATGTTATTGTGTTGGGTGGGAGATGTGAGTGCATCTCGAATAAGATCAAACACAAACATCATTGCAGTACAATCAAACCTGTAGTGTTTCATTAACTCACTGTCTCTTCCCACCGTTTTCTCCTCTGCTTAAGAAACTGTTGAACCTCTTAAAAGTCCTCAGTTTTTCACTTTAGGAGCGCTCTTTAGGGCTATGATGCTTTGTGAATAACTTTTATCTTTACCAGGATCTAGTCTTAATTGAAAGGGTTTTTTCCCCTTAATGTATGTTTTGAACCAGTGTAACACACAGTCAGACAGACCAACCAACTTTTCAAGACAACTGATTAAGATATCATGGTCATTGCAACAAATGCTGCACTAGGGTCTAAGATGACTAAGAAGAACTTCTTTAAGAAAGGGTTTAGTTTGCACTGAAAATATCTTTTCCACTATCTTACTGCTGAATGGAAGGTTGGATATCGGCCTACAGTTGGTGAGTGCGTTACCATTTAGTTTAGGTTTCTTTGGTAAGGGTTTTACAGCAGCTGTTTTGAAAGCATCTGGGAAGATACCTGTTTAAAGTAAATTATTCAAAATCTTTAGGACATGACTTGAACTACTGTCTGACCCCCACTTAAACAATATTGTAGGTACAGGGTCAGTACAGGGGGTGCAGGAGTTAGACTCAGTGACAGTCTGTTAATGTTCATGTAACAGGGGAGTCCCTGTTGCATGAAGATGATGTCATCAAGGACAACATTCAACACTCCCCGCTACCCCTCACCTTGTGACGTAAAGTTGCTACAAGAGGTGTATTGTTCCCTCTCAAATGTTCTTTACTTTACTTTAGCCTAGCTGGTTGGGAGGATCAGTCCTCAGATTCAACCTTTTACTGTTCACCTGACAAATGTAAAATGGTATTTTAGTATTTTAAACATTGGAATTTGAAGTGAACAGCCCCTTTGTGAGTCTGTATCCACGGTTTGGTTATTTGTCCCTGATCTAAGGGTGGTGGCCTGTTATTATTATTATTGTTATTCATAATTATTAGTTATTCTATTATATTTATTTTATTGATATTAATGCAGTTATTTGTATCAATGACTATCCTTAATATCAGCTAATTAATTCTTGTCATATCATTTGGTTGCTGCATCAGGTTTTCAAGGCAGCAGTCACATTGCGAGCAGAAAGATTGCAAATAATACACTTCATACTTTGAGTTTGATCATGATGAAAGACTGCAGCTGTACTTAATACCAACATGGTCACAAAACATGCTAAAAAAGTTTTCGTGTGACGACCCTGGCCATACCATTATTTGCGACAGAAAACTGTCAGAAAGAATTCTACTCATGTCAGTGAATCACTGAAGTGAGTGTAAATCCAGACAGAACTTTGATGCTGGGTTCAACTTTTAGAGAACAGAAAGCCAGCATCCAAACTGGAGGAATATATCATCAGCTATGGCACTGCTGTCATATAAACTTTTCCACAAAAGAGATACAGCATGGTCTGCAGTAAGCTGTCAGACTGGAATCCATGATAATAATACTTCACCATGAATAACCTGTGGTATCTTTGTCTGCTTAGAAACTGAGCTTACTAGCAGGTTACCTGGCAAGTAGCAAACTTGGCTGGTGGACAATTGTGGCTGAAAAGTGAGTGAGCTGTGAATGACCAATCACAGACCCTCGTAGTTTTTCCTGTTTCATTCTCAATGATTTAACTTAACATCATGTAACTTGATCAAATATACAGAGTTTAAGAATTAAGAATAATAAATAGAATAGAACTTAAGAATAACTTCATTCAGTGTCTGGGTCTAGCTGATTAAGCTAGCTTGTGTCACTTAAGTTTAGTCTGACATTTCTTAACTTAAAATTTTGTAAAATCATGTATGACACTCTGTATATCCTGAGGATTTTCCTATTCTAAGGAGACATGCTTGAATCTCTGTCTTGGACAACTGACTACTGTGGGTTCTTTTCAAAACTGACTTTTGCGAAGACCTGGTCCTGCTCAGACTGTCTCGCATCATCATCACCACCATCTGATATCAGACACCTCACCATAAAGTAGTAGGTCCAGCCATCGAAGTAGAGGTTAGTGTGATATATGTGTTCAATAATTCGTTATGGCCTTCAAAGGATGTTATAAAAATGTAAATGTCCATTAGTTGGAAAAAGGTTGGTGGTTTTAGCCAAGTGGTGACAGCTTGAAACCAGGTTGGTAAACATGCTTACTGTTTTGTACACTTTTAGTTGCAGACACATTGCTTTAACCATGCTGTTACATTAACCATAGAGTGTCTGAGTTCATTAGCAACTTGTGTCATACTGCTATCATGTATATAAATTACAGTGTGTTGCAATTGATTGTTAGGGTCAGGACATACAAACAGGGATGTATTAACTAAATAGCTCTGAGCTCTGGATAAATCCTTGTGGAACACCTGTTGACAGATGGAGGGCAGCTAGTTGATCATTCTGTACTTGGACATACTGAGATCAACTGAACTGTGCTCCAGACAGAAACATTTTTTAGAAAAACACAATGAGCTGCACCAGTGGAGAGCTAAAGGAAAGGCTATACATCTACAGCGGAGAAAGCCATAAAAGACAGTTTTGCATTGCCTGGCTCACCCTTTATCAGAGAGGGATAGGCGTGTGGAGGGAGACTCTCCTCAGAAAGGTGGATATACAGAGTTTACCAGACAAACCGGAGTGGAGGTGTGAAATGCCTGCCAGGGCTCACTCTCCTGTTTCTGTTTTTTTTTTTTTTTTATAACAAGAGTAGGTGATGGAGGGAGGGGTTATTGATTCGAAAGCATCTTCCCTCCAGATAACATGTGTCCAGAGGGACAGAGCCAACATCTCCTCCAGTTCAGCAGTTTGGAGCTTCTTTGTCTGCCTGTTTTATCTTCTTATTGTGTTTCTGTCTGCCTGCCCGTTTTATGTCTACCTGTCTATGTACCTGTCTACCTCATCAACGGGGAGCTCCCTGCCCTGAGAGGTTAGGGTTTAGTGAACTTTTAGAAGAACTGCCCATACTTTCCAAAAATGTATCTTCATCAGGTTATTTGTGTAAAAACTGTGAGAAATACAAAAGTCTACAGATGAAAAGGATTTTCCAACTAATCGTTTCATTAACAAGTACATGGATTCAATGTTATTCCTCATTTATTGCAAATGTAAGGAGGAGATTAAATAAATGTCGAAATCTACATGTATAATAATAATAATAATAAGAATAATAACCATTACTATTATCATTATTAAGCAGCACGGTGCTGCAGTGGTTAGCACTGTCACCTCCTCGGGATAAATGGTTATAGATAATGGATGGATGGCAAATGTTTCATCGGTAATCCTAACATGGTATTTTCTATTTAAATTTCTCCTGCTTTTTTTCTGCCAGAAGTGCACCGCCATAATAATGAGACAGGAACATTGAACTATGTTATTTTAATGGTGGAACAGTACAAAGTCTGAGAACCGTAGGTGTATTAGGGTTTCAGTGCACATTCTGACCACTTAACTGTCTTTTGAACATTAAAGATTCTGTCTCATCAAATTGCAGATTTTTTCCCCTTCATCTCCGATCTCATCTTCTTGACATAAGGTGGGTATTAACAGGTCATCTTGAATTTTCCTGCTGCTCTACTCAACATTTTCAGTACAATGATGTAATATTTACATTACCGTGTTAACTGAAGCTGAATGATGATACATTGGGAATTACATTGAATGTCACACGCTTGGATTGTATGCACTTATTCATGTTTTCATACATGTTCTAGTTTTAATTGCACAACATTTCTATGGCATATATCTATGGCTCATCTCAAATGAAACCTTTGCCACGTACAGGGCTGAAGCTGACCTGTAGGACCGATGTTTAAATGGGACAACTAACTCTGTAATGTTCACTGTGTTGGGTTTACAGTGACCTGCAAAAATTTGGTGTTTCCTTGTGTTGAGTGACAAGGTTTAGATGTAAAATATCCACACTGAACATACTCTACATACAGAAAAAAATCTATTCCACTTGAGTTGAAAAATGGAGCGGTAAATATTGGTTTGAAATAAAAAATGGAGGGATAAATTATCAAGTTCATCTTGCAAACTTCATTATCAGTCTTTAGTCTGTTGAAGTCCCCCAACACCCCCCACTCCAAACACACACACACTTCTCCCTTTCACCATAACAAACCAATTAAATCATGACATCAACTCATTCTTTCACAGAGAGAGTCATTCAGTCCCAAATAAACACACGAACATGCCAACAATGAACATCAAACGCCATCCCTCACAAGTCTGTTTTTTCCCTCCTTTATAGAAAGATTGAGAGCAGGGAGGGAGTTGATGGAGGCAGCACTGCCACTGCCCAGCTCTGGTCTCTATGTTGGGGAAGGGGGATGGGAGGTCACAGGGTGATTGTGGGGTCTCTGGGAGTTGAGCAGAGTGTCGCCGCAGGCTTGCTATTTCTGAGCGAAAGGTTTCCAGGAGCCAAAAATCAATGTTAATCTGAGGCCACCTGGGTCTGTAAACACAACCGTAATGGAACTATACACACCCACCCATGCACATTCAGAGGTGATATACACCTACAGACAGCAGGAACACACAACAAATACACCTACACATACAGAAACTGTCCAGGGATCATATGTATTGCAGGCAAGTGTTTGATTTTCTGTTCACACTGCTTCAGGCATCCTGTCATTCTCTCTCGGAGAAAGAGAATGACAGGGTGAGCAACAGCAGGAGATTAAAGAAAGATTAAAAAGATCTAAAAAAAGCAGACAATAAGAGAGGAATATAAATGGAAAAGAAAAAAGGAAGAAAAGAAGACATGAGGGAATGAGGGAATATTTTTTGAATAACTGTGTTCATCCCTCAGTAGAGTTCCTGCTCTGGAGACTCATGGTGGAACAACACCTTACTAACACACTTTATGTTAGAATGTGTGGAATTAAAGATGTCAAAAGAACAAGCACATCATTAATTTCAGTGAATTTCAGTTCTCTCTTCTCTTCATTTTCTCCAGGTGTTTTAGCTAGCTCTAGGTATTGCAAAAGGGCACTCCCGCCTCCCGCCAGCCTCCTCCTGGGCTGCTTCAACCTCTTCCTGATCCTTACCGCCCATGGTCTCACATATCCTTGGATTTTGTCACTGGTCTTGCCACCTCTGACAGCCACACTGTCATCCTGACCATCGTGGACCGTTACAGCAAGATGGTCCACTTTGTGTCTCTGTCCAAGCGCCCCACTGCTAAGGAGACAGCTCAGTTGGTGCTGCTCCATGTATTCCATGAACCAAGAACTGGAAACAGCCCTGTGGTGCGTGGCCTCCCAAAACCCCTCCTTCTGGTCGTCACAACTATTGTGGGTTGAATTTGCTCCCTCGTCTGCTCTGCCACCAGCCTCTCTCCATGTCAGTGTGCTATGGCTATGGCTGTTGAGGACTGTTCTATGCGGGAGATGTCTGATGTCGGGGTAACCCTGCTTTGGACCCCCCCCACCCCCCACCCCCCCCCCAGCTGAGGAGATACAACGGTCTTACTCCCAGGAGTTTTCTAGTCTGATGCATCTTGTGGTTAGTTGTGTTCCTGCATTTACCTGCTGAATAAAGACTCTTAATACTACTACCTGTTTCATTTGTGCTGCAATTGGGTTCACTCTACACCCGCTACATTAATACTGAGGTTGGTGGAAAGTCAGGGACCAACAATGTCGATATTTTTCATCTTCTGGGCACCATGGATATCTATACCAGATTTCAAGGCAATCCAACTTATAAATGTCAAGATATGTCAGTCCAAGATGACAATCCAGTTGCAATAGCCACTGGTGGAGCACACTGCCATGGTTAAAAAAGACAAAAGACAACTGTAAACCTAGGAGTCTAATTTTCATGTGGGATTGGAATGTTTTGTCAAATATAGTGGCTTATGGAAAGACACAGAGGTGAACATATGGAGAGACAGACAGGTCCAGCTACAGGTACAGCATATAGACAAAGAAGACGGGGGAGGTCAGTCCAGATCAGATCCAGCCCTCTGGCTAATGTCAAGGCCAGTTTCATTTTTTCATAAACACACACACACACACACACACACACACACACACACACACACACACACACACACACACAAACGAGAATGGAGACAGACATTGGAGACATGTTATACCATGTCACTTTATGCACTACATTAAGTATATGTTATGCATTGACATATTGGCTTCACCTTTGATCGGCCCCCTAAAGAGGATCAACAACACATTCAGCTGTACTCACTGGACTGTGGCATCATGGAGGTGTACACCTTGGGGTCGATTGTTCCCATGGGTGGTGGCAACAGCGGATTGGTGAAGCTTCGTAGCGGATGGGTGGGCCGCACACAGGCTGTCGGGATGGTCCGACCACTCCCAGCCTGGACTTCCTCCGCTGCAGCAGCAGCAACACTAGCAGGGGCCCCTGGGACTGGGCCAACTGCGGAAACATGCTCCCCGGGTTGAGCGGAGGAGCCGGGTAGGAGGGGTGGGGCCTGCTGGGGTGGAGGCTGCTGCTGGAGGAGAGGATTGGTGGAGGTGTCTGAAGGCATTGCTGAAAAAGAGGGAGAAAAAGAAGAAGAAGAAGGGTTGAAGGAAGTTAGGACAGAGGGGTGAGGGGTGAAATGAATTGTTGGGAGGACGAAAAGAGATGAGAGATGTTCAGGATGGATTTGTGGATGGGTGGAAGAAAAAAAGAAGGTAATGACAGAAAACAAAATATCCAATTATTCTGAATCACAGTGTCATTTGAAAAAGCACTCATTTGGAGAAGAGACAGAAAAACAGCAAAACTTCAATCTGTGAATATTCTACAACAAATAGCTTCACAGTGTTTTTTCATAGACAGTTTGTGCTTTGATGTAGACAGTGTCATGCCGAGAAAATGTGCCACTATTGTGTAAATTACTGTTGCTACAGGATGGCTGCAGGACTGAGAATGTGTTTCTGTCAGGAATGTAAATCTAAATATAGTCTGCATTCATGATTCAAGATTCAAGAGTCTTTATTGTCATTGAACATGTCAATGAAATTTTCATTGCAACCCCCATGTTAGGAACAGATAGTAAGAAAGATAAGAAGATTAGAAAGAATAAAATTAAGATAACTACAATAAAATTAAATAAACATGCAGTAAAAATATTTGTAAAAGCAATCAAAAATATAACAGAATGAAAATATACTAAGGCAATAAAATGCATGCATGAACTGGATGCAGTGATTTATGTCCTCAAAATGTGCTTGAATTCCACTATAGCCAGACAGGTAGAAAGAAACATGTGCATCATAGATACATGCAAGGCCATGACTGTCTCCAGTCTTTATTTGCTTCTTTACAGTCTTCATAGTTATTTGCTACTTTCCTTACATGAAACTAAAAAATAGTAAAATCTTGTCATTTACACACTGAAAGTCTCATGGATTTTGAAAACCTGTTAGGATTCAGTTGTATAATGTATTAACTTCATGCATAAAGAAACCCTGAGTCCTGCCAGGTTTGCAGGTTCTTCTTTTTCTTCTTTTTTTTTCTTTCTGTGTTGGCTGAATGTCTTCATATTGAGAGAAATCCCATTTTATCTTGTCAGAGATACATGTAAGAGAAAGAGAAAGAGGAGGAAGGGGAGCTTCCTGCTGAAGAAGAGAGGAAAACCTAAATGTGTGCAGAAACATGCCTCTGATGTGACATGAGAGATGAAACTTCTCATGTAGTTACGGCTAGTCTGATCAGAGAGAACATGCAAGAGAGAAGACAGCCAGTAATTACATGTAGAGTTGCTGTGTTCATGAACCATCAGAGACAAGGATGAAATAAAAGGAAAAGCAGAGAGAAAATGTGAGAGTCACTTGAAGACTGAAGGAACAGGGGGAGGAAAGTACTATATTGATGAAGGTAGGGGAAAGAGAAAGGGAGAGAGACTGAAAAGGAAGAAGTGAAGAGAGCCCAAAGAGAAGAGGAACAACATATCAAATTGAAAATGTGGCAGCAAAATGACAAGAAATCTCAAGAAATATGTAGTTTTTTGTTCTTTTCCCCAGAAGAATGTTCTTTTTTGTTATGTCAATTCACGAGGAAAGTGTGAACAAAAAATAATTTTTAGATAGACAAGGAAATGTATCAATATTTTGTAGCTAAAAGGACCAACATGCCCTCCAAATTAAACACAAAATATGCAGTTTGTAACTGGGAGGTTCCAGCAGGTGTCGCTGCGTTGTGCTCTAACTGTGTCTTGTTTTTGTTTTGTCCTGCATGCATCTCCAAACCCGTTTCAAAGGAGGAACGCTTTGCCTGCCTGATTTTGTTGACTTGCTCAGATTTGCTGATTTTGTCATTTTTCCTTTATATTTGTGCTCCTACCACGAGTAAGTTGGCTTGTAGTTAAATGGTTTCTTGTCTTGTCTGTTTTAATTGTGATTATTGTTGATTGTTGACTTCCTGACTGGGTCAATCTGCTCTCTGCAAAATAGAATCAATGCATATTTTCTGCAGAGTAGAGCAGATAGCCGCTCCTGGGACACATCTAAAACACAAATGGAACATGCCCAGTGGAAATTCACACATTGTCCGGAATGACAGTGAACAATTCTGTCAGATGTGTCACAGACTGAATTCACCAAGTGGAATTTAGGGGCAACTGCCTTCCGGAACAATACATATTAGCATTTTTTAATCTGCCCTATCGGTAGGACATTATTTTACGGTGCTACAACATAAACCATTCCATATCAGTGTTGGGAAATAAAGTCATGTTGTGATATTGCACATCTATGGTTAAGGTTTGGTTCAGTTGGGATTAAGGAAATATCAGAGTTACAGTTAAAACCCTTGTATCCGTGGTTATACTACTAACTTGGTTGAGGTTACAGAGAGACGTGGTCACGGTTAAAACAAACTGAAGTTGAATGTTGGTAGGAATGATAAGCAAACAGTAGTCTTATGTGTCAAATTCCAGCATGTTGACGCATCCACCACCCCAGACCTCCTCCCTGTGTGACTTTGTGGGTTTATAACAACTTCACACTATTTCCCACTTGGCTTTCAAAGGAAAGGGGTGTATAATGCCTATGGCTACTAGAGATCTTTGGTCCCAGGAGACTTTATACAAAAGGAATGGAAATGGAAAAAAAATAGCTTGTTGTCAATAGCCAGGTCGGAAGAGCATCCTTCTTCTCTATTTAAAATTTTGCAAATCATCCTAACGCCAGATTTTTATTCAAGGTAAGAGACTTTGTCATCACCCCCACCCCAAACCCAGTCATTTTATTAATGCCTCACAAGAGATGTGATAATTTTAAAATTTTAGTACGGACATTCATAGTTATTTTAGCTATTCTGAACCTGTATCACTGTCTTTTTTATCTGAAAGCATCAATTTATCATTAATGAACCATGTGCTGCCTTGTTAATGTCATGCTTGGACCTTGTCGAAGTGAGCTAGGCTACTTGTACATGGGTGACACTTCACACGACAAGGAATCTTACCTAACCTTGGTAGATGAGTACAGAACAAGGCAGTTATGCTGGGTTGGAGGCTCAAGCTGGGACACAGAACAGCAAACTAGCACTATTCATGTGAAGAACCATGAGCACTACTGAACCTAGAAACTAGATAAGTCTCATGGAATCTTGTTGTGTTTATCATACATGATCATGTCACATTCACTTATAAAATTAACATGCTACATTTAGCAACAAGCAAAACGTTTCGTAAGAGGAGGGATACAAACTTTTTGTTGTCAACTGCCTTACGATATTATTCCCATTTCTAAGTGCTTCCAAAGGCAACTGGACTTGCTTGTGTTTCTAGAAGATGTTTTGCCTCTCATCCAAGAGGATTCTTTACTTGACTGGTGAGAAGTCTCAGGCGTTTATCCTCTTGCATGATCATTGACCCGCCCAGCAATAGTGTAGGTCATTAGGGTCACATGAGTGGCTGATAAGTAGTGTCGTGGACCACCTCCTCTGTTCAGTGATGATCTTTCCAGTTAACAGGATGTTGGCTAGATGTTTTGGCCAGTGCACAGGGATGTGGTGTTTGTTGAAAATTTCTTCAGATACTCCTGCAATGTAAGGGATGAGGACATTGTTCTATTTATGGTCCTTTTCTAGTCGTTCTGTTCTGTGCCTTTTCAAATTGACATATTTCTTTAATCGAATCACGTAAGTGTTTTTTGATACCCTTTTTCCAGTCTGCTTACCTGCCTTCCTAACTCTTGTTTGTTGTGCTCAGGTGCCTATCGTCGCCTACTTCAGCCCATGCATGGTCAGCCTGTGCTTTGTGAGTTTACTGGATTTAGACACTCTTCCAGCCTGTTCACTGTCAGTGATCTCTCCAGTCTTTGTGTGAATCCTCTGGTTTGTCTATAGTACAATCTTTGAAATGACTGGCTAGGGCCAAACAAAAGAAATTTGCTGACATGAGCACAATATCAGAGTGAATGAATGAAGTGAAATGAAACAGCAATTCAATCTGATTATCAGGCTGAGATACTACAATATCCCCAACATATAACCATCTAAAATGCAGAGAAAACTTTTTCCAGAGAGGATTGTTGTTTTTGCTGTGGAAGAAAATCACAAGACCAACAGTCTTTCACCAACTATCCTTCTGCTTAGCATGCAACTTGATGAGCCCATCTCACCTACCCTAATCTGCTACTTACATCACACTGATGTCATTGTGATTGGATGATGAAGGGAACAGTGTGGATGCATTTTATATTTGGTTGCTATCTTTCCAGACAATGGACAAACTAAAGAAGAGGATACAAAGAACACCAGCCAGAACAGCCAACAACCAGGAAGCACAATAAATATAGAAGAAATGACTAGCGAAGGAGAATGTGTCCTGCTCTTTTGTCATCAGCCCTGGTTTGATCTACTTCCACGCCTCCTTCCATTAGCACTGCCCACCTATCTCCTCGCCATCACACACCATTGTCAATAAACCTCATTTCCTTCCCTGCAGTGATGGAAATGTAAAAATAACACTTAAATAACACCTCAGTTGTTTTTAGAGAGATGTTTTCAGAGCAACAGTCTGCTGGTGACTGAGCATTAGTGTGTTTAGACACACAGAAACATGAAAGTTTATGTATTCTAATTTATATAGATTTTGAAGTAGAGACACAATAGAGTGATACCATTCTTGTTTTTGTGGGTTGGTCTCACTCAGGGGATAAATACTTGAACCTAACACCATTGCATTGGACTAGAGCTGTCCTATCTAGTCTGGTTGCATACGAACTGATGAAGCCTGCTCGGATGAGAGGCGAAACGTCTTCTAAGACAAACTGACGAGGTCCAGTTGCGAACGATTGAATGCCCTAAAGCAGGCATCTCAAACCGGTTCCATAAAGGGCCGCGTGGCTGCAGGTTTTCATTCCAACCCAGGAGGAGCACATCAGGCCAACCAATCAACATCAAGGGATCACTTAGTTATCAGCTGAAGACTGAGATCAGCTGATTAATTGATTCCAGCCTGGTGTGCTCCTCCTGGGTTGGAATGAAAACTTGCAGCCACACGGCCCTTTATGGAACCGGTTTGAGATGCCTGCCCTAAAGCTTACAATGACCTGGATGAATGAGAATATTCACAGGCAAGTAGAGAGGAACAGTGATTTATTGCCAGTGTTTGCAGAAGGGTTTAGGCCCCTAACAAAAGACTGAAGATATATCAGGTTTTGTTTTAATAACAGAGGGTGGTAGCATCATCATCAATAAATCATTTTCTGATGCAGCTCTGAAATTATTGTCCTTGTAAATTTCTCTTTAAAGCACTCTGTGGAGTTTTTGATCACGAGTGGCACTATGGAGCATTGTTTCTCATGTGCAGGTACTTGATTTGTTTGTATCTTGTGTTGCACAACATAAATAAATTAAATGAATGAAATGACTGCTCACAAGTCAAATCCCTATTTACACTTAAGTCACGTCATGTGTCTTGCATGGATCAGATAGCAATTGTATATCAAAAAAGCCCAGCGTAACATGTACCAAGGAAGCTTATGAAACAGATCCAAGACACATTCTAGCCAGATGTTGAAAAAATGCAGGCCTAAGTCCATCTAGAGCAAAGAGCCTATTTAATCTTTACCAATCCCAGATGCTACAGAGTCTGCCTCTTTTGATGAAGCTGAAGTTACAGTGACAGTAGCTGTCCTCTCTGTCGAATTAAGGCAGCAGTAAAAATCAACTCCAGCAATTTCAACACATACAATCAATGTGTACAAGCTATTGTAGAATTTTCCTGATTCATGATCAGTTCAACCTCGGAATCATTTCTGTGGGTGAAAAACAGATATAAGTGAGAGGCTGTGAAGATGATAAAACCTCTTTCTTGTTCACATTCCATAATGTGATTAGTTCTTTCCAAAAAAGAAAAGAGACCATATTTATCACGCTCTGCGCTGGCTCCCAGTATTATCCAGAACACAATTGAAAACACTTCTCCTTACCTACAAAGCCCCAAATGGTCAGGTGCCATCATATTTTAAATAGCTCATAGTACCCTATTACCCCACAAGAAAACTGTGCTCTCAGAATTCAGTCTTACTCATAGTTCCTTAAAGTACAGCCAGTTCAACCACCTGTGGAACCATCTTCTAGTTTTTATCTGAGGTGCAGACACCCTCTCTACATTCAAGAGCAGGCTTAAAACCATTTTGATAACATTTGCAATAAGACTGACTTAGGCTTGCCTTGGACAGCCCCTAGTTACACTGTTGTATGCTCAGACTGCTGGGGGACTTCCTGCGATACACTGAGAGCCTCTCTCCTCTCCCTCTGCATCTATACACGTTCATGTCACATTAATGCACATTACAAACTTGGCTTCCTCCCTGGAGTCCTTTCTCATCTCACAGGTTCCCATGGATCATGGCTGCGCACAGCAGGCCCCTCTGTGCAGCAGCTGCTGTTCCTGGTGGGGATAATCACGCTGGGACCTGTGGCAGGACTATGTGGACCTCATCTGATCAATGCTGCAAATCCGACCATTTATTGTTACACCTGTCAGGTACATCAGTTGCCCACTCAACACCTGTGTGAACTGACACAGACTGAACTCTCTGACAAACTAAATTGTTGGGTTGACACCACTTGGTGAGCTCGCCTCTGGCTTAAAATCAGGTCAAGCATGTGTGGCGAGCACTATGTAAACCCCAACTAAAAGGGTTGGAGATTTCTAGTGGAGAATTCTGCATGGTATTCTGGCCACCCCGGCGTTGTATTATATTCTGAAAGCATTGTTGCTGAATTGCTCAAAAGGAACTGATTCAAAGCTCTACAAAGAACAACATCTAACTTCATCTTGTCAATGGATGCTGGTGCTCCATGATAAGGTGTTTGTTTCAGAGATGCTATCTGGTTGACTTCTTAAAGACACAACCTCTTACCTTTCAGTTTTCAATCAGTGGTGCTCAGTGTATCATTGTTTGTATGACTTTTCCCTCATTAACTGCCTTTGTATCTCTCACTCACATCACATCTATCTCACTGTTCAACTGCTCCACTCCACCCTCCTGTCAGCTCTTGTGAATGTGTGGTCTGTCAGCAATGATCAGCACCCCCAATGTGTCTGCTAATTCAATGACTCTGGTGCTTCTTCTTGTGTCTCTGCTGTTGTTAAATCACTGATACAAGCCGACCAGGAATTAGCCAGTTACTGAATTACTGCTCCCCAGCACGTCATTAAGCATTTACCTCCACAAAAGTCCACAAACAAAGGAAGATGGGGATGATGCATGGCTTAAACAAACACAAGACTTTCACCCAGCAGACCAGGGTTCGTGTCCCATTAGAAATCAGAAGTGAATGATCTCTTCCATTTCCTAAGCAAATAGTTTTGGTGCCTAAACTGAACTAAATAGTTGTGGTTCATAAATGTAACCAGACTGTGAATATTTCACAAGAGCCTTGTGTTAGGAAGGCTTTCTGGAGGGAAGGCTTTGATGAGAAGTTGGATGGCTGGAGTAGTTGCTCTGTCTAGTACAGGGGTGAGGAACCCACGGCTCTGATGCGGCTCCCTGTGGCTTTTGAAAATAGTTAATGAGTATTTAATCAAAAGGTATTTCATTTTAGTTTGTTCGTCTTTAAACAAACATCGCACACGCCTCACAGATGACAGCTTATGATCCTGTGTAAAGATGAAGGTGACAGCATACAGCCCTGATGTGCAGACGGTGTGCACTGAGGTTCTGGAGCAGATATCACATTAACCAAGTATGATGAATATTTTAATTGCCTATTACTTTGCATATATTCATATTTTTCATTGTTCAGTGAAATAGTCCTTTTATTATTCAGGTTGACAGCTGACTGCACGTACCAGTTAAAGGATGACGGCACGCAGAGAGTGGACGGCATTTTTACCTTGCTGCCGGTGGAAAATTTGAGACGTTCAGCGCTTTTTCATTAATACAAGAAGGACTCAAATAGACGCTCGACAAGCATTTTACTTAAAAGTAATCTTCAACCTAAAGTCTTTTTTTCAGAGTTCAAAACGTTTTTTGTTGCATGCAGAAATTTGGTTTTCTCTGCAGTCGTCCATTGTTTCATAAATGCAACACATTATTGTTTCTTAGTACAAAGCATAAAGGCAAAAAACAAAACAAAAAACAAACGCTATATGCAGTGTTATTTCTTTGCAAATGTCAAAATGTTTTTGTGGCTCCCAGTGTTTCCTTTACTGTGGGAAACTGGTCCAAATGGCTGTTTGAGTGGTAAAGGTTGCCGACCCCTGGTCTAGTATTCCGACAAATGGGGTTACATTGGAGTTGAAAACCCAGCACATCTCACAGAAACATTACAGGGTACCTTGTACATCTGTATGAGACTCCGAAAGGTGTGACAAAGCAGCAATATTTAATGCTTTGGGAATGAGAATGATTGATTATTTCTATTATTAACAGCTGTAGTAGTCATAGCATATGCCTCACAAGCTGTAACAGTGATACAGTAAAATAAAACCCAAGTATGGTAATCATGGTGTATTAGTAGTAGTAATAGTTAATATGTGTTTCCATTTCCCACAGATGGATGGTAGTTACTGCCATAAGAGCTATTGGCTATATAATTGACCATTTGCTAAGCCCCACCCCTTAGTTACTGTTGCTGCCCTGTCAAACTGTCTGGTCTTGTTTACATTGATAATGGTAGGCGATTAACCAGTGTTACAACTGTGGTTGTAAGTAGTTCTATATAGCTGTGTGTTTTCCCTGTTCGCTCTGTGTGTGCTTCCTTTTAAGTGCCTAGTTGATATGCAAACGATGCTGCGCCATACCCCGAAGCGGATTGGCGGACATGGGAGGAACATCTTTCATAAAGCGGAGGAGGACGTCACCCAGGGGGCAGAGTGGGTCAGATGGGCGGAGCCATTCTTCGCTGAGTCAACGCGCACACACCGATTGAACTGGCGTTTTCCTTTGTCTGAGTTATCCAGTGTATTGGGCAAATTGGAGTGAGCCACGACTTTGTGTTCAACCCGTTTTCTCCTGTTTTTGTTAGACAGGGAGGTTAGAATTTGTGTTTCATTTCGATCTTTTTATTTGCTTAGGAAAGTGGTAAACTCCCTAAAAGTATAGCATGGTTTTGTTTGTTTTTTTGGCGTAGGTCTCACTCCTAAATTAATTTACACATTATTTTGGATTTGTTTTGTTCACCCCTGTGTCCCAGAAAAAAAGTAACTATTGTTATAAATAAAAATATTAATTATACGGTGAAAACGCGCTTGGTGTGACTGTGTGAGACCAGTGAAGGATGGCACCTTCATGTTACGGTCAGGTACCCCTAGGCCGGGCGTACCAGCAAAACTTTTCATTTTGATATTAGTAATTTAAACAATGGGTCCTTGATGTCACATATAGACACAAGAAGGGTCCTCCATCTTGCCCCGCCATCCTGGTCTCATTCCCAGGGCATCAAATACCAATGTGTTTCATACAGACACACAAGACACCCATCCACAGCGATATTAGATTCCCGGAGCAACTGCTCTGGCCGTCCAATACATTCTCATCCCAGTTGTTTTTAGTTTACTTACAGATTTTAACTTTATATTTATGAAGCCTGTTCCGAATTCAAATAAATTGTAGGACACGCTCTATACAGTAATGGTTATTTCAATAATCTGAACTGATGGTCCTTGAGTCAGGAAGCCCTGGCTGAGTAGTGGTAAGAATAAGATTTACCTATATAATAGCAGTTGTGGTATTTTCAGTAAGTTTAGTAATATTACCCAAACCTAGTGTGTATCACAGCCTCTACAGTAGTGTTAATAGTATTATGAGAACTATTAGCTGTAGTACTGTAGCAGTACCTGGTGTGTATCCTCTGTCCACAGTCAGGCTGGAGAAAGGCATCGGTCTCAGGCTGAATTTGTTGTGAGTGAAGCCACAGGAGGGTGAAGGCAGGATACCAGTATACTGAGAAGAGTCCAGAGCCGGCACTGGGATGGCACTGACCACCGCTGAAACACATGGACAAAACATTCAGTTAGAAGAAAAAAAAGTCATAGCAGACTGGAATGTGTCATTTTGGTTATTTCAGTTAATTAAATACCCAACTGAACAAGGCATATGATAAAAAATCATATCAAAATCCTAGAAAAAAAAAAAAACTCACCCAGCTCACTATGCCAGCCTCCACCTGTCAGTGGACAACAAACTTGGCAGACAGGAAGCAGCAGGTGAGGCTGGGAAAAACTGCAACGTGCAACGGAGGATGTACTTCCTGTGTTAGCTCAGTGAGTTCAACCTGCCTCATTAGCTGCTGATCCAGTTCTACAGAATCCAGTCTGTTCTATGCTCATCCATCATCATCTGGTTTGGGTCTGCCACCAAACAGGACAAGAACGGATCGCAACAGACTATAAGGACTGCTGAGAGAATCTTTGGTGCCAACCTGCCTTCCATTCAGGACTTATACACCTCCAGACTGAAGAAACAGGCATGAAGTATCACTGTAGACCCCTTACATCCTGGAGACCACCTCTCCTCTGGAAGGCACTACAGATCACTAAATGCCAAAACAACCAGACACAACAACAGTTTTCTTCCCACAAGCCATCACCCTGATGAACAGTTAGCTAGTCACACAGCGTCACTAACCTTCTGACAGTAAAAAATTCCACTGAGGCTATTTGTCATTCAGTGATGCACAGTACACATGTAAATCCATCACTCATTGTCACTGTCAACATTACTACCTGTACATTGTAAATGTATTTGTATATATTGTTCATTGCCATATTATTCATTGTATATATTTGGTATTTTTATATTTTTTGCACTATTTAACTTCTTGTCAGTCTTTTGTTAGTTATTGTAGTCCTTTTTTCTGTCCTTGCTGAGCTGTATGTCCTTTTTTCCAACACAAGTACATTGACAGCAGTGTTTAAAATGGAGTCAAATTCCTTGTATGTACACACAAACCCGGCCAATGAAGCAGCTTCTGATTCTGAGTTTGCTACATTCACTGAAGCAGTCAGCCAGAGCAAAGAGCTGCTAGAAACATAGATTAGCAGAAAAGTGGTTATGAAAGTGGTCAGACCAAACAGTGTTCATATTGTGACCTTGAGACCTTCAGATGAAACTGCAGGGAGTCAAACTCACAGAGACTGATTACACAGCCTCAGGTCACATGCACACACACACACATGCACGCACGCACGCGCGCGCACACACACACACACGCACACAGACACACTTGAAGATACAGTGTGCATTTGTGGGTGTCTGTCCGTGCATCCCATGTTTGTATCTCTCTCTGGGTCCCTTTATTAACGCACATCCAGTCAAGCTAGAGGTGTATTGAACATTGCATTTTATAGTATTAATATACATTTATGCAGCTTTTGTGTAGAAATTTGAAAAGTTGAAATCTGGAACAGCCTCTACTTGCTGCAGCTATGAGCATGTTTCCAATCTCATATTGAAAGAAAGTCTAGTGAGTTTGCTATAATGAAATGATTAATCATAATCATTAAAAGTGAAACTAAAAAAAGAAACATTAATGAAGGAAGGCTGCCAAGAGACAGTGTACAATCACTCGGGTCAAACAGCATTCTTGAACACACCTTTTCCTGTTTTGTTTGTTTGACCTCGGTTATGAGTTGACAGCTGTGTGAATGTGTAATATAAAATATATATCTTTTTACAGAGTTTTTTTTTTTTTTTTTTTTTTACAAGACAACACTTTTTAACCTATTGTCAGTCTGGACCAATCACAACAGGCCATGTTACATTGACCCAATCCTTTTAAGCACACAAATGTAATGTCACAGTATGGAGGCATGAAACATCGTTGACTGAGCTTTCATTTAAATTCTTTAATCAAGATAATAAACACTCAGTTGAGGATGGCATTGCCACTTTGCATATTGAACTGCCAAAAATGCATTTTTAAATTGCATGACCAAATTGCACACTGAATCACCAATGCCGAAATGCATTGCCATTTGAATAAAGAGGCACCAAGCTTGTTCAGCAGCAGTTGACAGCCAGAAAATGTTGTTTGAAAATGTATTTCCTATCTAGAAAACAATGTAGGCAATACGGAGGGTAGTGCTTTCCTACCAGACTTGATTGTCTCTGTATTGCCTTGAAAGCATAAATCGTTCTGTTGAGACAATCTTTTGAATTGATAGTGCTCTGCCACTTTCTCGTTAAAGACAATCAAAAAACTCAAACAGTAGTCAATCACTCTCGTTCTCTCTCATTGATATTGATTTAATAATAATAATAATCCAACCAGATTAGCCAAACAAGATGGTATTTTCTTACATAGAATTAAATTCCATGTTCTAAAGTCACAGATGGTTTGCAAAATCCACAGCAAAAAAAAAAAAAGACAAAAAAAGAATGATATATTGGGTAGCAGAATCTTAGCAATATATCCAAGTCTGCCACTTGGAATGAATACAAACAGTCTTGGGTAAAGTGTGGAAAGGCATGGAAAATAATTTAGAAAAATATTTTAAACGTGTCATAATCAACCAGACGTACTAGTCGCCTTCCACAACATGATATCAGTTATTTCTGTTTTAGTGAGACTGCCAGTTGAAAATTGTCAAAAGAAGGCAAACAGTATTAAAAGGCCCAGCCATAATTTCTTTGGCCCATCCAAAATTGAAATCCTAGTGCTGTGAATGATGGGTAGTTACAGGCTTGCAGTATTTGTTGGCTGGGCTATTGATAATGATAATAGCAGTCATGTGTAAAAATCTGATCAATACTTAGAGAAATGAGAATATTGATGATTTTGGTGCAGTGAGCTACAGGTTAATGGAGGTGTGTGTGTGTGTGTGAGAAAGAGTGAGAAAGAAAGAAAGAAAGAGAGAGAGAGAGAGAGAGAGAGAGAGAGAGAGAGATACCGAAGACAGAAATACAGAAAGAGATGCAAAAAGTTTGGTTTTGGAATTTGGGAGACGCAAAGATAAGAGAGATAATAAGAGATTAGAAATAAAGAAAGAAAAATGAAGAGAGTAAACATAAAAAGAAAAACAGATAAGAAAGACAAAAGAATAAATCAATAAAGTAACAGAGGGCACAAAAGATCAGACAGAAGGGGTTAGAATCAGATGGCAAAGGCTCAAAAAGATAAATGGTCAAAAAAAAAGACCAAGAAGGAGATAGAGACAGGGAGTAAAGCTGAGAAACTGAGAAAAAATAGAGAAGAATGGATAAAGGCTTGATCAGAAACAAGAAGGCAGAATTGAAAAATTAGAAAAACATGAGTAGACTGTGAAAAACGGAAACAAAGTGACAGAAACAGAGACACAGAGAGAAGAAAGCCAGACAGCAGACACGAGGAGATAAAAACAGAGGGTAGATAAAAAGATCAGTAGGTCTGTTGTCTGCAGAGATGAGATGTAGCAGCAGAGGGAAATGTGAAGAAGGCTTGAGTTGCTTCAGTAGAAACTGAGAGAAAGAGACAGAAGCAAAGATAGAAACAGTGCAGACCCTGTAGGGATTTTATATTCAACACACAATCAATGAATCCCACATCACCCGCAAGTGGTTGCAGTTAAATTCTTCACCAACAAAAAAACACAGTGAGAAGAATCCACATACATTTTATTTACCCTGACCTTGTATATGTACACAAAAACTTGTTAGTGAGTGTAAATGAAGCATAGTAGCGTAGGGGGAAAAAAGACGGTCCTTTTAGCTGTTAGCTATCAATAAGACATTAGCATTAGCTTTTGTTAGTGTCCTGTATGGAAGAATATGTGAAACTGGGCTGTACATTTATTTCTAAATTCAGTTTTTGTATCAATTTAAAAGCAGTCTGCTGATTTCTTTTTTTTTTCAAATTGATTGAATTATCTGAAATTAAAACATAAATGAGCAATGAGACTCTTCAAAAGAAGTGTGAATCAAGACAAACTAGCAGGTCGTCTGCATATGTGTGGAGGTGAGAAAGTAACCAGGGTCAAACTTCTCTCTTTAGCTCCCATTTTCTTTAGAGAACTATTTATGTCTCTGCAGATGTGAACAACTGAGTGCATGACTGCAAATGTCTATCAGGAAAGATTGTCTGAAAATGTGTGCTGGATTTTAATGATATCGCACCTCCTCTCTATGATGCCCAGCTTTGAGTGTGACCATTCACAACAACTATAAACATGCAAAGCATGTATACAGGGAACCCTACCTGATGAAGTTTCAAAGTATTTTCACAAGCCGCTTCTCCAACCTCTAGGCCACGGCTGCCCCCCTAGTTATGTGCTTAACATCAAAAGGTGAAATAACTGAAAACATGTTTTATATTCTAGTTTCTTCAAAATAACCGCCCTCTGCTCCGATTACTGCTTTGCACACTCTGAGCTTTAATTACAAAAATATTCCAATTGTTTCCAATTCCAATTCTCTTTTTTAATAAAGGGAAATGCATTATTACAAATCAGCAATTAGATTTTTGGTCAATTGTGTAATCTATCCAAGTTTATAGAAATTCCGAAAACAACAAAGCTACAAAGCCACAGCGCAGATGGAAGAATGAATGAGGAAGAACAGAAGACAGAAGACAGTCCTCCTGAACTTTGACAAAAAGAGAAAATAAAGTAAAAGTGAAGTGAAAAACTGTGAGAAACTGAAATGAATACAAAGGGAGAAAAAATAGATCAGAGTAGATGACGGGGCTATGTGTTGCCAAACAAAGGATGGTTTTCCAGTTTTACTGTGACCCACCTGTCACACACACACACACAAACACACACACACACACACACACACACACACACACACACACACACTCACACACACTCACACACACTCACACACACACACAAAAAATAAAATAAAATAATAATCAGTCACCTGCTGACTCACACTCTCCAGAAAATAACACACAGCATTGTAACCTGACAGTCACTGTGTGGTGCAGCAGCTTCAGTTTGTTACACCTGCAGTAAATAATAACAAGAATACGACGAAAAAAGGGAGCGAGAGGAGGAGAGAGGAGAACAGAGAACAGGGTGATTACAATACGAAACTCTCAGCTTACATTCACACGCTCCACAGAGTGAGAAGGGAGTAATTGGATCATGTGCTTCTACACAGACTGGAAACTGGTTCATGGATATGTGGTGGTGTCACTGCTGTTCTCAGAGATACTGCAGACGTTCTGCATCTGTCTGGCTATGATTTCAGTGGATCTGTTTAGAGACAGCTACTACCAACAATATTTTGGTCTCTCTGTATGTCCTGTACATATGGACAAATTGACAATAAAGTTGAGTATGACTTTTGAGTTTGATGGATGAGAAAAGGCCACTATGGAGATGAGAGAGTGCTGGAATGAATCCAAACTCCACATTTTAGCTTTGATGGAAAAGGCAGTGCTGTGGCTTCCCAGAACGAGGACTGAGTACAACTACATAATATCATCAGCCAGCAGGAGTCTAAATACAGATCAAGCCTGTATGGACAAGAGACTGTGGAGTTCTCATGTCATATTCTAATATGAGCACTTTGAAGACAGCCAGAATTTTGAGTCTGGTCTCATTCCCTGAGCACCAATGACCGTTTGTCATTCCCATTTGCATCTCATACAACACATGGTACCCTTGAGTGTGTGGATGAGACGCACATGCATATCTGTCAACACTCGGATTTGATAATTAGGGAGGTTTTCTGGTGACAGCCTGGGCTATTCCCACCACTCTTACCACTGTTCATTGTCCGACATTAAATAAGTGACTACAATTATGTGGTCAGAACCAGATACCTGGTTGTTAACATCCTGCCATTATACTATAAATCAAAGCACAAAAGGGCGTATAAATTCAGCACTTAGTTCAGCTTAGTTATTATTGTTACATTCCCTACAGCAACACTATACTTCCCTGGCTAGACCCCTCTGTAACCACAGAGCCACAGCCACCGACCATATCTATCTATCCAGCTGAGTAACAAGTTCGATGTGCTGGGGAATCGTCCTGGAGCCCACAGACATCCCACATGTTCTGCTCACAACAGAGATCGGTGAGCACGGTTACGTGTCCGGCCCCATCCACTCCTGCGGCCGCACAGTTGGTTGTGTCAGCAGGCTGCTCTGTCTGCACACCTGGCTCTCATCAGTCGACGCTGCCAACAGTGTCTCCTACATCTCTCTTTTGGGAATGCAGGCAGTTATTTCGAATTGATGGTAGATACCCTAACTGGCTGGGGGCAAAGCTGCTTTCCTCAAACATCTACAATTGTATTGCCCACCTGTGTGCTCCTTGCTTGGACAGTCAAGATATCTCCTTGATGGCTCCTCCTTTGGACCAGTCCCTCCACTATTTATGTCCCCAGGGTCCTAGCACCAGTCAATTGGTTCCTCAACAATTAGTTTCAGATCTGTGAACTCATCCTGCAATACAGCTACTGTTTTGCTACTAGTCCAGTCCGTGTAACTAAAAGACCTCATAGACAGTTTTCTAAAATCAAACTGGACAAACTCTCAGTTTACTGTAATATCTAAATTCCTAATTCACAGCTGAGTAAATTTTAACATTCTTCTATGCATCCCTGCATGCAATGGCTGCTATCAGCCACAGAGAATGACAGCAAATCTGTGAATGGTACTTTTACATGAGGTCCCTCATCAATCAAATTTCCTTAATTAATCATCTTATTTTTGAATGTCAGTTCTATTTTTAACTGAAACCTGGCTAAACACAGATGCACCAGCTACTGTTATTGAACCTGCCCACAAAAATATAATGTCCTACTCCATTAGTCAACGGAAGAGGGGGAAAGAACTTTCTGCCTATTTAAGAGATGAGTGATAAGATCAGCCATCAGAACGAACATTACTCATAAAATCTAGATTGGTCTGTCATCTTTAACTACAGACTAATCTCCAACTGCCTTTCATAAAAAAAATGTTTGCTGATGATTTCAGTCAGACTACAGTCTGGTTTTAGGGCCCAGCATAGTATGGTAACAGCACTAGTCAAAGTTGAGACTGACCTCAGAATGAACAATAATAAGAAAAAGCTGTCTGTGCTGGTCCTGGTAGATCTCAGTCTTTCATGTAGGTCATAATATTCTGCTAGACAGACTTGAAAACTGGCTTGGTCTCTCTGACTCTGTTTAAATGGTTCTAACTGGTTGACAGTTCTATGTGGCCATGGATGACCACTGCAGGGCTCTATCTTAAGCCCAGTTATTTTCAGTTACCACTTCACAATATTATTAGAAATCATAACATCAGTTTCCATAATTCCTCAGACAATACCCAGCCATATATGTCTGTAAGCTCAAATGATTACAGTTCTATCCAGAACTTAATGCCATGCATCTCTGACATTAACTTGTGGATGACTAAAGCTAAATCAAAACAAAACTGAGATCCTGTTTATTGGAGCGAAAGCTGAGAGAGAGAGGAATTGACTGAACAGACTGAACTACTTGCACTAAATGCCAGGTCAAAAACCATGGTGCTATCATTGACTATCATTGACCTAAATTTTGAACGGCACATTTAAAATGTGACTGATGAGTCCTTCTATCATTTATGGCATATTGTCAGACCTTTTCCATCCCCAGCACACACAGACAAGTTAAAAACACATGCTCTTATCTTACAGCTCGTACAGAATGCAGCAGCACATATTCTGAAGAAAACCAGACAGACAGCCCACATTACGGCAATTTTAAAATCTTGACATTGGTTACCTGTCTGCTGTTATTTGCTTTAATGCTAAGCACTTTGTATGATTTTTGCTATACAAATCAAGTTTATTATTATTAATATTGTTTCATTATATTATATTATAAGATATGATATAAACATGTTTTTCCGAAAGTCCCTGAATGCAACATACGCATTGCAGCTGATATGTCAAAGCATCTTCACACCTGTCAACAAAACATAAGTAGATGCGGAGTGTCATGCTTTCATGCATGAGAAATAGACAAACAATATTATTTTTTGTTTCTGTTGTTGTTGTTGCTAAAGGCAAGACAGTGTGTCAAAGTTAGTTTGTAAGGATGTACTCACAGTGATGCAAAACTGGATGAGCTGCAAGGACAAATATGCTTGGATGAAGCTAACACTCTTCAGTGGAGTTTGGGTGTTACAAAAGTCCACATTATGACAGAGACAGTGTTATGCGGGTAAGTTTTGTGGCGAGTGAGAAGAAGCTGAAACCGGATTAAGAAAGAGAATTTGTGAAGGCAAATTGTTTCAAAGTGACAGTTTGTCTCACATAATTCATGGAGATGAAGGCGAAACCTGCCATGGAAACTCTGTGATAGCAAGTGCCTGTGTGCTTTGACCTCAATGGTAGACATTACCAAGTATCTCTCAGACTTAAACCTGAAGCCCCAGCCAGTCTCCCAGCTCTCTGCTTTCACATGTGAAATCATTTGAAGCAAAATTAAAGCCATAGCAAGTGCAGCTGTATTGGGGTAACACTGCGCATTTTCTGACTCTGCAAGAACAAAAGCCTGCTATGTGTGCAATACTCATTTGATGAGAGGTTTCAGAACATGAAGAGTAAACACAAGGAATTTAACATATTTGCTACACTGTTTAATGTGGAACCAGCTAATGTTAACAGCCAACGAAGTGACATCACTGAGATGCAAAGCAACAACCTACTACTGTGAGCAGTTCTTTTCAAAACTGAGTTGCAAAGACTCATTTCTGCCCAAGTCTGACTGACCCAAACCTGGAAAACCAGCTGCAAGTAGCATCATCATCATAACTCATAACATTATCATGTCATAACCATCTGACATCTGACGCCTCACCTAAGAGAAGCAGTTCCAGCCATTAAAGAGGTGTAACATATATGTTCAATAATTCAGTATTTAAACAGGAGGACAGTGGGAGAAAAGGGTAACATAAGTGAGAATCCCAGGAAAAATGGGAAGGTTGACAGGTCTGCGCACCAAACGAACTCCACTGTAAACCTATCTATGGCAATATTACATGCTCAGAGCAAGCAGGTACAGCATAAGAGCAAAAAGCCCTTAAATGGGTGAGTCAAACACATGACTTCCACCCAGGAGACCAGGGTTCGTGTCCTGTGACAAACCAAAAGTGAATGATTGTTTCCTTTACCTAACCAACTAGTTTTAAATGCCTAAACCTAGCCAAGTATAGTACATAAAAGGAAGATGCAGAATCGGTTGGAGCAGAGCAACATTAGTGGAGTCTGGAGGGGCCATCAAACAAATTCTCGCTACAAAGAACCCAGTACCCGGCCTGTGGGGGACTGAAAGTGGTTAAATGAGCTGAGCTTTTTGTTCAATAGATGATCAGTCATCTATCCCTTGCCTGTCCAGTCCTCCCTCCTGCAACACACATCATCTGCAGCCCCCATGTACTGCCACACCCCCACCTACACATATCTTTGCACAGCATTCAGCTCATAGCCACCCTGTACATTCGCTGGATTTCTTGTCCAATGTCCTACGGACCCACAATCACCAGCACACAGCCCTCTGTCTGTCAGTCTGTCCCCAAAACAGACCAGGCGAGGAAAGGACTGAGGAAGATCCCAAAAAAGATCAATAACAAGAAACAAGTTCATTTTAAGCACCACCTCCTCAGAACAGGTAATCATTTCAGATATATCTTTAGCCATGGCAGTCATGTGGCTCAACTATTAGATGGAATACCATGAAATGGTAATAAAATAAACACTGATGATCTCCAGAGGATGAAGTCTACTGACTGGTGATTCCCATCACCATTCCCATAATCCCATCAACCTCAGATGTACTTTGTGCTAAATAACAAATGTTATACAAAGCATGCTCAACACTTTTTCACAACATTATGCTGCTTAACATCAGCATGCTAGCATTGTCATTGTGAGCATGTTAGCAGCATTTCATTCAAAGCCTGGCTGTAGACTGTAGATTGTCTTTTTTGCTGCTAAAAAACAGCTAAAGGAGTTATTTAGAGCCAGAAAATGCAAACACACACACTTGTGTTACTTACGTGTGTTGTTCGGCTGTGAGTCCATTGGAATCATCATTTTGCCTCGTGTTCCCCTCCGAGCAGCCAGCGAGCGCTCCAGAGTGGAGATACTGCTGGATGCCTCATCACCATCAGCTCCTGAACATCATAACATTTAACTATCAAAACAGGTATTCAAATTCATCTCTCCATTCTCTAAGCACTGGGATAAATTATTTATATATTGTTACTTAATGCATTACTGTTTTAATTCATGATAAATTGTGATTTATTGTACAGCTAGTTTATTATTATATCCATCTATAACTAATTTTGAATCTTAGTGTTCAACACATTGGGGGTCAGGAGGCAGAACGGTTGTCAATTAATCAGAAAGTCAGTGGTTCGATCCGTCGACAGTCTACAGGTCAAAGTATCGTTGGGCAAGAAACAGAACAAAAATTGCTCCTGATGCTGTGCCATCAGTGTGTGAGTGTGTGTGAATCGTTAAGCTCATAATGAGCAGCATTAGATATCATATACAGTTAGGCCCGAAAATATTTGGACAGACACACAATTTTCACAAGTAGGGCTCTACATGCAACCACATTGGACGTGAAATGAAATATCTTGACCAGAATTGAAGTGCAGACTGTAATGTTTAATTCAAGTGGTTGAACAACAACATCTGACTGAAAATGAAGGAATTGTATACATTTTTTTACAAACACACCACATTTTAGGGACTCAAAAGTAATTGGACAAGTTCGCATAATTTAAACAAAAAAAGTTTGTTGTCAATATTTTGTTGCAAATCCTGTCTGGAACCCATGGACATCACCAAATGCTGGGTTTCCTCCTCCTTGATGCTTTGCCAGGCCTTTACAGCAGCAGCCTTGAGTTGTTGCTTGTTTGTGGGTCTTTCCGCCTTAAGCCTCGTCTTGAGCAAGTGAAATGCATGCTCAATTGGGTTGAGATCTGGAGATTGACTTGGCCATTGCAGAATATTCCACTTCTTTGCCCTAATAAACTCCTGGGTTGCTTTTGCTGTATGGCTTGGGTCATTGTCCATCTGTACTGTGAACCGCGTCCAATTAACTCTGCAGCATTTGGCTGAATCTGAGCAGAAAGTATATCCCTGTATACTTCAGAATTCATCTGGCTACTTTTATCTGTTGTAATGTCATCAATGAACACAAGTGACCCAGTGCCCTTGGAAGCCATGCATGCCCATGCCATCACACTGCCTCCACCATGTTTCACAGATGATGTGGTGTGCTTGGATCATGTGCCGTTCCCTTTTTTCTCAGAACTTACTTCTTCCCATCATTCTGGTACAGGTTTATCTTTGTCTCATCTGTCCATAGAACACTTTTCCAGAACTGGGCTGGCTTCTTCAGGTGCTTTTTGGCAAAGTCAAGTCTGGCCTGTCTATTTTTGGGACTGATGAATGGTTGCACCTTGTGGTGAATCCTCTGTATTTACTTTCATTCAGTCGTCTCTTTATTGTAGACTTAGAGACAGATACACCCACTTCCTGGAGAGTGTTCTTCACTTCAGTAGATGTTGTAAATGGATTTTTCTTTACCATGGAGAGTATTCGGCGATCATCCGTCACTGTTGTCTTCCGTGGACGTCCAGGCCTTTTTGAATTGTCAACCTCAACAGTGCATTTGTTTTTTTCTTAGAATGTACCAAACTGTTGATTTGGCTTCTCCAAGCATTTCAGCAATGTCTCTTATGGATTTCTTCTTTTTTTCAGTCTCAGGATCTTCTGCTTCACCTCCATTGAGAGCTCCTTTTAACGCATGATGTGTGGCCACAACAACAGCTTCCAAATGCAAAACCACACACCTGGAATCAACTCCAGACCTTTTCACTTCTTAATTGATGACAGGTTAACGAGGGGGAGAAGCCCTCTGAGTCAATTGTCCAATTACTTTTGGTCCCTTGAAAAAGGGTTATAAAGAATGTAAAGGGCTATAATTCCTAAACCCTTATTCCGATTTGGATGTGGAAAGTCTCAAATTGCAGCTGAGATTGTGCAATTTAAGCCCATATTAATTATATTATTGTTTTTCGGAATGTGTTTTTGTGAACAGCTAAAATAACAAAACTTGTGTCAGTGTCCAAATATTTTCGGGCCTAACTAAACTACATTTAAATATAACCATTTGAATAAAAAATTAGATAACAAATAAATGACTGAATCATCCTGTACCTGAGTGGCTGCTCTTGCTGCCCATCTGGCTCTCTGACTGGCTGTGTGTGACCTGGGGGAGGTCCTGGCAGGACTGGATGGGCGAATCATGTCCAGATGGGGCAACACTGGGCGCTTTCTCCATGCTCTTCATCTCCATCTCCTCGTGATGGATCCAGAGATCAGGAGGTCGCAGGTCCTTCTGGCTGCCCTTTCTCTTACTGGCACTGTGGCTTGCTCGCTTCCTGCACAGAGGTCCAGCAGCAAACAGTGAGGATGTCAGTGGGCAGGTCGGAAGGAAAGGAGACATGTAAAGATGATTTTATAATAAAACAAACTGAAACATACTGAATATAATGAAAATCAAACCCTATTTCTTATACTATTTTTATGGTTTGCATTTTCCTGCAATAGCCATTTAGTGTATTCCATTCTGGAATTACGTCTCTAAATGGCAGTTTTTGTTGTTGTTGGTGGAGTCATGAGTGTTTTACTGTATTTTTTAACTGCACTTGCTGTTGCCAGTGTCACCACAGGTTTCACTAAATCAAGCAGGATTGAAATCCTATGGTTTAAGACTAATGTGAATTGGAAAATAACAATGACCAAAAATTCATGTACTATATTATAAATTAAAGGTCAGCTTGACAAACTACTATGAAATAATACTGAAATCAGGTAAATGGGATTAAAAAAATAAAGAAAATGAACTGAGAGTGATTAAGGCCTTAAAAGTCAGGTCCATCCCAGGTAGGGTAGTTGTGGGTCATTTTTGATATGGTAGACATTTCCTCACCTGCGTCAGTCGGTGGGAACACATTTAGGACTGGATTTCAATTAAAAAACAAAACAAATAAAAGCAAACAAGGCAGATCATTAACCATATGCCTTGTGATCCTGATAGCGGTTAACTGCCATGACACAGATGAATAAAACGCCTTACTTCCTCTGCTGAGCGGAGGAGTGACGGGTACAGATAAGCGCCACAATAACGACCACAACCACAGTGACGGCTCCAACAGAAACCACGATGATGACCAGGAGGTTACTATTCTTTTGAGGTGTGGCGCTGCCATGGGGTGGACGCATCTGACCGATGGGAGATTCTGAAATAGATAAAAAAGAGAAGTGGAGGTAAGAAAATACAAAACATGTTTTTTTCCTTATGTTAATTAAGGGTTTGACAATCACAAAAGTCTCTGCTGTGATATTAAAAGAAATCATTTCATCAAACTGAAATTTGATATATGAAAAAACATCAAAAAATCAAAATGTATCCTGTTTTCATGATTAAAACAGAATTGCAGCTCATCAAGACAAAATTCAGATTTATGTTAAAAACCCATTTCACATTTCAAGTTGTGGCAGTGTTATGCTTAAGAGTACACTAAAATGTACTTGTGAAATGTTGATGAGCATGAAGGGCAGCACTGACAATGCAATGAAACATAAAAACAGGCTCATCATTACATTCAGTTTCCATGAAACTCATCCACCTTATTTAAGTCTTTTAAATGACTATGAACAGTCCATACGCAAAGTAAAAAAGTACTTATTAAGCAAAAGGAAAATAGTGTTTTGGAATTTTAATACATAAAAAGACACACAGCTATAAAATAAAAGCCTGCAGAATGAAGCTCAAAGTGGTTTCACTGGACTGACATCACAAAGTGCTGCTGCTGTACCAATCAATACACACTGTTCCTGTGTGTGTGTGAGTCTGAGAGTGACAGAGTGTATGACAGGTGTAAAGAGAGAAAGGGGAATTGATGACACACTCTGTCATTCATTAACTCGACCTTGGAGCAGAGAGACAGAGTGAGAACATAGGAAACACTGGAGGATCATGAAGCATAGATGGAGAGGAGGGAGAAGAGTGTTAGAGAGAGAGAGAGAGAGGAGAGTGAAGTCAGTGTGAAGAGAGAAAGAGATGATAGAGAGGGGTAAGAGAAATACAAAGGGCAGACTGGAAGAGTCGAGAGGGGGAGGAGATGGAAGAAGGAAAGATGAAGAAAAATGCATTTGAGTGAGACACTTTACCTCTTTCACCTTCTCTCTCTCTCCCTCTCTCTCTCCATTCTGTTGTCTCTCTCAATGAAAACCACAATCCATCACAGCGTACAGCTGCAGCACAGGGACCACAACATCACGCTCTCTTCTTTTCTTGTTTTAAGTTAGATTTAATTACTTTCCTCCCTTTTCTGTTTTTTCTTTTAACTAAGTTGCTTTCAAACAGATGTGTGACCTTTTGCTCAGGTTTGTTCCTGGCTTCAAGGTGGTGCTAAAGCAAAGGTCATGGAGGTCATTTAAATCAAAAGGTGTACCACTGGTAAAAGTGGACTCAGACGCACAACTTGACACTCAGAGCAGGTAGATTGTAAAAAGTTTTCAGTTTAGTACACAGGAAAGCAGTTCATGGTACAGGGAGAGGTATCAAAAATCACTAGGCAAGGGCAGAGAAAAAAAAAAACACATTTACCACAAGGAAGGGCTGGAAAGCTAAACTCTGAGGCACTACCATGAACCGGCAAAATGAGACTAAATACACCAGGGAGGGAAAACTGACAACAAATAACTAATCAGGGCAAATCACAAAGGAGGACACACAAAGGCAGGAAGTGATGGAAAATGAGAGGTGAGCAATTTCAAAACAAAACGAAATGATAACAAAGAACTAAGAACAAGGAAACATAACTTTAAACAGCAGCGGGGACACAACTAAAACAGGTCGACATGTGAAGAGCAGGAATGTTTACCAGGAAATGTGATGGCAATCTGACAATCAGACTGTGAGCAGGGGAGTTGGACGGATGGACTGACATATTAATCACTCACTAATCACTAAATGGACTTCAGGAATGACATCCAATTATTAATAATGCATCGTCAAGTAAAAATGCTTTACAGCTTGTTAAGTAATGTTTTATATTTGCATCTGATGATTTATTGTATCGACAGTTGCTGCTTTGTGTCTCATCAGATTAGTTCTTACAGATATGACTCCATCTTTAGGTCATATTTCCTTTATTCCATTAGAAAGTTTTAAAAAGCAATTCTATCAAACTGTTTCCAAGATTAAGAATCTACTTCCATTCTTATGTTTTAAGTGCATGTCTACAGACAACTGCGCAACTTTAGGAACACATATACTGTGTCCAACAGACATGACTGAATCAGGATTAAATTAATAAAGTAGACCCTAACTTCATTACTTGGAATGCAGTTTTTCCCAAATGAAATCCAAAAGTGGAGGTAGAGATATACAGGCTGATGTTTCATTTCTTCTAAAAACTGTCACATGTGACAAATCAGGGAAGGAAATGTTATGACCCAATAGGATCATTGTTTCCACCAGCCAACAGGTAAACTGGTGCCAGCATTTCAAACAGACAAATACAGTGGGGCGATATGTGCAGAGAAGGACACAGAGCACAGGTAAACAGAATGAACTATATACATTTTATGTAAACAGGTCCAATAGGGATTTCTTAATCATTTTAAATATGCTATATGTGTTAATGTGTTCTTTGAGTAACACTGATGAGATAGTAACATGAGCCAAGAGGCTATTTGATACAATATTTTACAAATGATTTAACTGTAAACTGACTGAGCTGTAAAAATCAAAGATGAATAAAAATCCTGAATTAATAATGAATTATATACAGCATAGATATAAAATGTGACCCAACATTTTAAGTTCTTGGGTGCATATGCTGTCATCCACAATTCTGGACTTACAGAATTAGGTGCAGGGCAAACCACCTGCAAAACAAGGATATTTCTTCTGTTGACTGCGCTGTTTGTCCTTGCAGTAGGGATTTGTTAGGTTTTGCACTTCTTCTTCTATTTTCATTCATTTTTGGTTCCATCACTCCTGCCATCCACCTCCAGCTGTGGCACCAAACAGCAGTTTGGTAGATGGCTGTTTTAGTACATAGTTCAACCCATCAAGACTGATGCACTGATTTTCTTTCTTGTTGTACTTCTAAAGACATAAAATGAGTGTGTGACATCTGGCTATAGGCAAAGACTCCTCAAGATCACGTGACTTAGGCCTTTCAACTCTTTTAAATGTTGCAGAAGTTTTATGAAAGCAGTTGCATAAAACTATCTATCTATCTATCTATCTATCTATCTATCTATCTATCTATCTATCTATCTATCTATCTATTTAATTAATTCATTCATTCTTGTACAAATGTGAAGCCAGATGTCATTGAGAGAGAAAAATGTCTGTCATGTCTTTTCAGCTAAGACAGTGAACGTACGGACGTACAGCGCTCTGATGTAATGGAAATAGTCAGAGGTGAATCTTTTCTATATGTAATTTTTCAAGTGAGAGGAAACTCTGTGAAGGATGACACGGTGTTAAAGATGAAATACAGTAGAGCTGATGAACAAGGCTGAGCCCTTGCCGACCCGCCATTAAGCCAGAGTAGGGCGGAGGTCAGAGGACGGATTTACGATTGCCTAGAGCAGCAGCAGCCTCAACACTGACAAAAGTGTCAGAAAGTCACACACACACACACACACACACACACACACACACACACACACAGCTCAAATGTCCTCCACGGCGACACACTGTCAGCTACTGACCCTGGTCTCTGACCTCTCTGTGTTTAGTTCTAGTAGTAGTTTCAGTGTTAATGATAGGATGGGCATTTCTAGCAAAAATAGCATTCGATATTCAGTGGGAACTATTCGATCATTCTTTGACCCCCCCCCCCAACACACTGAGAGTGCTTCGCTCTCAAATGACTGTATAGTTGTTGTATATTTGCGAAATGCTAGCAGCTAGCTTTTTCTGTCCTAACATAATTGGAAGTGCTATTGTTGTGCCCTGAACAGTGTTATTGATAAGGACGTTTGCTTTGTTTATAGTGCCATCTTATGGTGTTCATGAGTATTGTTTCTCTGCACTTGCCTATCCGTCTTTGTAAAGGGGAAGTAAATAGAGTCGGCCCGCATCGCAGTCCGTAGCGTCATAAATGGGCATTATTCTTTGCATTCCTTAATGCTAAAGCAATGTCTGTAAGTACCAGCATCTTTGCAATTTGTGTTAACTTAATCACAATGTTGTTTTATGCCTTAGTGAATGTTAAGGTACTCTTTTTGTGGATTCAAGCAATGATGATGATTATTATTATTATTATTATCATTACGGTAGGTACTAAGCGGAAGAAAATGGATGGATGGACGGTAGCTACACCACTGGGTGTTGCTTTCCACAACACCCAGTGAACTACGTTACAGCCACACAGGTTAAAAACAAGGGAAAATACATCTTTTTAAGTCAAGACAATAGTCATATTAACTATTACATATTTCATAATTTAATGACTGTTCTAAAATTCAACATCATGACCATCCCTAATTAATAGCAGCAAAATGAGCATCATCATATTTTAAAGCAGAATATTTCCATTAGCATCAGTGTAAGTACTGTTAGCATTAATATTAGCATGTGCATAACACTGATTGTGGATTACTATTGGCATCAGTGTCTTGTAAGCACTGACATCAGTTCACATGTGTATTAGCTAGCAAATGCTTTAGCTTTAGCTTCAGCGTCATTAAAAGTAGTAGTGATTGTACGATATCATGTGTATCCTGTGTAACAACTAGCCTGAGCATTAAGCTATTATTAGTTTTTGTTGTAGTAAGTAGTATCAGTAGTATCTGAGAAAAAAAAAACAAAAAACGTTGGTTTCCCTGGGACCTCTCTTTCTCCCCTAACTGTCAGTGTCTCACTTCAGATGTTTGGATTTGGATCTTCGTCCTCCTGAGGATTCAGCCTCTTCTCTCATCTCTCTCTTTCCATTATGTGCATATTGTCTTTGTCTCTTCTACTGATGTGTTTATTCTTTCTCTTTTTTTGTTTAAAAGATGTGCTTGAGCTTTGCTCTTAAAGTAGTTAGCCTGGTCTCCTTCCCAGAGTGTCAAATACCACTGCTTTGTCAAGGCCCTCAGTGTCTCATACAGGGGCACAAAGTACCGTTTAGTGTCTGTATGAGACACACTGCGCTTTAAACTAACCTGGTCTGTTTTGAGGGACAGATTCAGGCAAGGGGGCTGTGTGCTGGAGGTTGTGGGTGGGGTGGTAGGGCATATTGGAGTGGTGTTGAGTTATAAACCTCCTTGGTGTTGCCATAAAATAAATCCAGTATTTTATTGTCACAGGGGTAGCATATAACATATTGAGTGAATGCGGCCAGAGAGGAGGACACAGAGGGACGATTAAAGTCACCAGAAATAAGAAGGAGGGCACGTGGGTGTTGTGTCTGCAGACTGCTTGAAACTTAGTGTACGACGTCACCGGTAGCATGAACATTCACAGAGAAGGAATATACGCCACTGTCACGATAACATGCAAGAATTCCCTCTGTATGCAAAATGGCCTCGTGGTAACTGCTAACAGCTCAATATCCTCACTGTAGAGTTGTTCTTTAATCATTATGTGCCCAGAGCTACACCATCTACAAATGCTGCCCGCCCTCCTCTTACCACTCACCTCTGTCCTGTCTGCCCGGATCATCATGAAACCAGATGATGCATACACAATACCAATATAAACAAACTTGTGACTGGAGTTAGTGCAGTTAACCATGTCATCATGGATGGGGATGACAGGGAGTACAAAGACCACAGGACCACAGGTGCAAGCAGTCTCTGCCTAAACCAGTGAACATCCATTGAACAGACATTAGTACCTTAGTACCTGGGTGTTCACCTGAACACTGAACTGTATTGACATGGATATAATTTTGATTAACAATAGAATAAATGCCATTATTAGGAAAAAATGGCATTAAGCATTTTCCGGACATTACTTTTCATTTGTTTCGAGAGGACAAAACACTTGACGTGTGGCTGGAGAATGACATGTCCCCAGCAAAAAGACAAGAATAGTAAAGAACAACGCTGGACCCACAGGAGAAGCAATAAGGCACAAGAGACTTGAGGACACAGAGACTGACCAGACTGACACGAAAAAAATCACCCAGAAAAACACAGCATGAGCGATCAATGTGCTAAAAGACTGTCAGTGGAGAGAAAACTGGAGACAGATTTTTAATGTATGACGCTGAACGCAGAAATCAGCTGCTGCGGGACTTTTATCCATCAGTACAAAATAATAGAAACCAAACTCTGTCTCCAGCTACGTCTCTCTCAGGTCTGGGATATCCCGTCACTTCTCCACATTTGACATGATTACGCGAAATAACTGTAAAGAAATAAGTTATCCTGCCTGCCGGCCTGCGCACAGTGACAGGAGTTACTCTGCAACATACCTACTTTCAGAGCCGCTGCGTCAATAAAATATGTTTTAATCACTATTCTGTGCCATGTTATTGAATGCTTTAGTAGTAAGCAGTGTTCTAAGAGGGATAATGTAGAGTGAGCAGGTCTCTATGGAGAAATAAACCCCTTCAGGACACAACAGGATGACATAAAAGACCCCTGTCACCCTGACCCTAACCCTGTCTGGGTTTATTTCTCCATAGAAACCTGCTCGCTATACATTATCTCTAACATAGCTGATATTACTAGTAATATGAATTCTTGCCTTTTTTGCAATAACTGGTAGTCTTCAAGGATGAAATTATCTCAATATGGAAGCATATAGTTAAAAGAAAATCACAAAAAATATCACTTTCAATAATAGAAATATGACATTTGAAACATATAATAACAATTATTTATTTAAGATAAGATAAAACTTTATTTATCCCCAGCCAGGGAAATTTGGGCATTAGAGCAGCATGTGATAGCAGTGGGAAGAAAAATAGCACCAGAGGTAGCATAATCATAAAGTTTAATAGTTTTAGATGTATTGTTTTATGAAAAACTAGAAGCTTCATCAGGGACTGTCCTGCTGAAAATTGTTATCAATAATATTGATGTTGTTTTTGAATTTTATATTTTTTAATCTTGTTCTTCAGTAAAGATTATTTTCTCAACTTTGTAAAAACACTGATTGATGGTGAGAGAGTTGATGTAATTATTTTTTCTTTCTGGCGGCAATGTAACAACAAACAGGAAGTGACATTAACAGACTGTAAATCAGTGAGCTACAGCTCCTCATCAGGACGCACTCAGTCATTAAAGTTTAGACATTACTGAGCTGAGTGATTAAAGACAACACCAGAGGTCTTTGATAATCTGATGATGCCACAGAGTATCACTCACACACACACACACACACACACACACACACACACACACACACACACACACACACACACAATCAGCTACCAAGAGATTTGTTCTCATTGCATTATCAAGTCCAATAAACAGCCCAAATGTAATTCTACTTTCTGACAGTGAGATTCAGTCAAACAGAGGAACAGGGAGTGTTAATGTGTGTGAGGGTGTGCGTGCATATGTGTGCGTGCATATGTGTGCATGTGTGTTACCATCGATACTGCTCCTGTCAATCATGTTGGTGTCAGACAGCCAGTGGGTGTGGTCTCCACCTCGACCTGGAGGACCAAAAATAAACAGTAACATCATGAAGGAATAAAATGAAAGAGAATGTGGCAGACCTGAAGAAGGAAAAGCAGAGTTGTTCTGCAGGTGGAAAAAAGGGATTGGACAGAGAGATCGGCTCCTTGTTATGAAATAAATTACTCTGTTGAGATGGTACACACACACAGACTGTGCATGTCATACGTGTGGTTCTCTCCTGAGAGTGCATTTCCTCTAAATCTTCAGACAAGCCTAAATTACCAACAATTGCCCATGGGCCTTAGACCCACAGGGCCTCCAAATTTCCCCTGTTCAGTGTGCTTTTTTTCCAATTTTAAATTTGTTAGAGAATTTGCACAATGAAAGCACAATATGAATTAAAGAGGGCACTGGATTTCTGTTTGCTGTGTTGATTTTGTTTACATGAAGGTAGTCTACAACCTTGAACTTCCTTTGTCAGTTCTGTAGTTAGACACTTGACACAGTCACTACCTGAAGGAAGCAGTTCACTGTTTTCCCAGTCTGTTACCTCAGGCTTGAAGTTTTGATTTGATTTGATCTCACTACACCATCAGAATATGTTTCTGGAATTTGTCTTACATTCCGCAAACAAAACAAAAAGCAAGCAAAAGCATTTGCTACAAACATATGTTACATTGGACATGACATATAAGTGGCTGCAGTGCAATCAATTTAACTAATTGATTCGATTATAAAAACCTCTGCATCGCTCCCATCTAAAGACCTCTCAGATTAATTTAGAGCCAGACACAATACATAATTGTCCCACATTTTAAAGCTTCATTACGACCACCATCCAGCAGAAACCATCTTGATTTAATGCTGAAAACACACACACACACACACACACACACACACACACACACGCACACACAGATAAATTAGGTCTTTTTCTGTGCATTAAGCATTGTGTATATCTATGTGTGTATGTTTAGTAACAGGACTGAACATCAATTATCCTTCCTCCCCTGACAACACTTCTGATATATGGAGAGGGACTGCAGAGTGTACATGTGCACAGACCACACACACACACACACACACACACACACACACACACACACGTGCAAACAAACATACACACTTACACATCTGTCAGTGGCAAACAGCACCATTTAACACCCTGACACAGCAATTGAGTCTCTCTGGCTCAGTGTCCCAACACCTGAATCCCTTCACTCCACTGAAAAGTCCCAGGATGCATTTGTAGAAAGCAATGAGCAACTTGGACAAAGAACATCTGAGTGCCACATGTACCTTATAAATTATATCTAACCATATACTGGAAATCTGTCTAACCTCACATTCAGCCATGTGGATTCCTGATCCCAAATCAGTGGAGCAGGGCCCAATTTATAAAACATTGCTTAATTAATGAATGCTAACATTTTTCCAGCTAATGATCATCTTGATTCTCATCCAGCTAACCTGATTCAAGTTAAATGATTTTGTTCATGCATCATGGAATCATCATCTTGAATAACGGTAAGCTCTTATTTTCAAAAAAGAGCTTTATTTTAAGAGTAGTTTTTTGGACTATTAAAACCAACATCGGGAGATCCATTCAGCCATGGGTCTATTGTTCACACACAAGAACAGCCATTAGCACTGTGCAGCATTGAGGTACTCCCAGTGGAAAGATCGGAGATCCCCATGGAAATAGAAGGAAGAGGGGATGCAGAGCTGGAGTGAAGTTCCGTGACAAGAAAAGACAGAATAAACCATCCTTACCTTCTCTTATTATGGAGAACATGAGATCTCTCCCTAATAATGTGGAAGAGCTAACGGCGCTAACAAGGCTGCAGATGGAGTACGGGGATGTAGCCTGATGTGCTTCAACTGGACGCACATGTTACTTTGGATAATTTTCAACTGCTGAGAGCGGACAGGGGAGTGACAGAGTGCGGTAAGAGAAAGGGTGGGGGCATGGCAATGTTTGTAAACAACAGATGGTGTAACCCAGGACCCATCAGTATAAAGGAGCAGCACTGCACAAGAGACATGAAGCTGCTAGCAGTTAGCATTCGGCCATATTACCTCCATAGGGAGTTCTCACACATCATCATGATAATGGTGTACATCTCCCCGTCAATCAGTGCTGCAGCAGCATGCAATCTCCTGCACACTGTGGTTTCACAGCTGCAGACATTGCACCCCCAGTTCCTCCTTCTCACCTCCGGAGACTTCAATCACATTTCCCTGTCTTTCACTCTCCCCACCTTCATCCAGAATGTTAAGTGCAACAGCAGAGACACCATAAAAAAAACTGGATTTACCCTTTCCCTGCTGGGTCACTCTGATCACAATCTCGTTCAGAGATGGTCAGAGGAGTCCAGTATGGCACTGAGGGACTGCTTTGACACCACTGACTGGGAAGTGTTGTGCAGTCCACACAGGGAGGACATTGACAGTTTGACAACCTGTATCACGGACTACATTCGATGACACAGCCATTATAGTATTACATTATAGTATTACATTGTAGTATTACATTGTAGTATTACAGGGGAATGAACTGGAAAGTAGGGAAGTCATCATCAACTTTGTAAACTGGTGTGGACTGAACCACCTGCACATAAACAGCAGCAAGACAAAGCAGACGGGGATAGACTTCCACAGGAAGGTGCTCACAGATTACACCAGTGAACATCCAGGGTTTGGACTGATGTGAGAGAATGTGGGTGAGTACAGATACCTGGGTGTTTACCTCAACAACAAACGACTAGACAAACAGCACAGATTTCCTGTATAAGAAGGGCCAAAGTCATCTCCATCTGCTTAGAAGACTGAGAGCCTTTGGAGTATGTAGGACACTATTAAAAACTTTTTATGACTCTGTGGTTGCATCTGCAATCTTCTATGCAGTGGTCTGCTGGGGCTGTGGAAGCACTCAGAGGGACAATAAGAGACTGAACAGACTGGTCAGGAGGGCTGGTTCTGTCCTGGACTGCCCTCTGGACACCACTGAGAACGTAGGCAAGAGGAGGATGTTAGCCAAGCTGACATCTATCATTGACAACCCCTCTCACCCCCTGCATGACACTGTGGTGGGCCTCAGCAGCTCCTTCAATAACAGACTGCTGCATCCACTCTGTAAGAAGGAACACTACCGCAGGTCCTTCATTTCAACAGCAGTCAGGTTATTCAAGTCAGGCATTGTATAATGTAGCACTGGGTCCATACACATACTGATTTTCTCTGCACTACTGCATACATATGTATAATCAACTTCTTGTTTTGTATTTATTTTATTTTCCATTGCTATTTGCTTTTGCTATGCTGCCTGTAACACCAAATTCCCCGAGCTGGGGATTAATTAATTTAATTAATTAATTAAAGTTGATCTCATCTTATCTTATCTTGATAGCTAAAATCAATGGATAAATAGCATAAATGTCCAGTTTAGGTGCAGGTAGCAAGCAAGTTCTTTATGGCTCCAGGGGTGGTCAGTCAGCTGTTTCACCACTGAAACGTCTTAATAACTGTTGGATGGATTGGTGCAAAATCTTGCACAGACATTCCTGGTTACCAAATCATCTTAATGACTTTGCTGATACCCTGACTTTTCCTGTAGCACCACCATCAATTTATATTGCAGACAGGCGAGACCTCATTGGGCTTCAGATACATATTTTATCAGGTTATATCTAAGTAAGGGAAAAAACATATTGTTGATTTGAAGATGTGAGTAAAATAAATAAAATAAAGATAACATGAAGATGAAATATGATTTGAAGATCAGAGATAACAAATAAGGTGGGCATTTCAAGATCAAAGACAATTTTAGACAAAATATTATCAAGGTGATAAAAAGACAGGAGATGAGAAGATGATATGAAGAGGGATTTTAAGATAAAATAGAAGAGCAAATTTGAATAACAAGCATGATTACAGCCAACCTGATGAGAAAAACTCATGAAGATGATTTTAAGATAAATGATAATTTACTGATCACTGAAAAATTTGAAGTAGCGATTGGATTGGAGGATGACACACAATGGCAAATTTTTGTAAAATCACACATTTGAGATGGAGCATGGGTTTAAAGTTCACACATGCATGCACACGAACACATCTGTACTATCCTTCTTCTAACCTTTACCTTAACCCTAACTTAAACCTAATCCCAATCTAGCCCTTAAAACCAAGTCTTAACCCTCAAAGAGCCCTTTGAAGGTCTGTCTGGAAGTCAAAACTGGCCAAATGTCAAAATCTCAAATTGGTTTTCATAAGGATAAGTGTACGAGTGCACACGTGCACGCACACACGCACGTACGCACACACACACACACACACACACACACACACACACACACACACACACACACACACATGCACACACTAGTACAAGAAAAAAGCCTACCTTGATCATTGGCCATCTTGTCTGGATGTTCCACTGAAAGAGCAATAGAGACAAAGTCACCAAAATTAGAAAACATAAAACGGAGGTCTTGATGTCACACACACGCACGCACGCGCACATGCGCATGCGCGCGCACACACACACACACTGACAGACCTTTGGCAGTCTTGAAGTGGACAGGCTCAGAGAGTGGGCCGACCCCTTTGGTGTTCTTGGCCTGAATCCTGAAATAATAAACTGTGTCGAGGTTCAGATCCACAACCTGATGGGTCAGCCGGTCACCACTAATGGCCTCCATCATCCAGTCATCTATTGGCATGTTCTTATCCAGGGTGTAGTACAGGATGTAACCTGTCAGACAAGAAGTTATAAGGTTACTGAGAGTTAAAATAAAATTTATATCCCGAGCACAGAGTGCATGGAGTGCAATATAAGAGAAGAAAAAATCAGAACTACATGTTGCAACATGTAGTCGAACATTCAAGAAAACATTTTTGAGGAATTTGATCATTTATTTTTAGATCTTATTGTTAAATATCTTCTGTGTGTGTGTGTGTGTGTGTGTGTGTTTGTGTGTGTGTGTCTGTGTTGTGCTGTGCTGTGTTGTGCTGTTATCCCTGGAGGGAGCATATGAGTTGTCCTCCAGGACGCTGCTGAAGCAGCAGAGCTCATTAAAACAGATGGGTTTACAGCCAGGTCGATTGCCCAGAGGAAGAGAGAGAACAATGGAGGAGTGTGTGTGTGTGTGTGTGTGTGTTTGGATAAACAGAGCAACTGAATTCTTGTATTCTTGAACAGTATGTTGATCTTGAAATTATTGAAATTATTTTTTTTCACACATTTTACGGACTAAATGTGAATCTATTAACTGAAAATAATCAGCAACTATTACACATTGAATAGTGTGTGTACTATAATTGAACAATGTGTACCTTGAATGAGTAGAGTGGCATACCTTTGGTGATTGGTGTGTTTTTAAACCCTCACCTGTGATTCGTCCGTTAGCCTCCGTTGGTGGTTGCCAGCTGATTAAAATGGCGCGGGGTCGTCCCTCACGACTGATCACAGTCAAATCTTTGGGGGCGGAGCTAGGAGCTGTCAATTATGGATGGAGAGGAAGAAAGGAGAAAACAATGTAAGCACTGGTAGGATGAGATGATGATACAGTTAGCTTAATTTGATGATGGTTACAGTTATCTGCATATGTTTTTGTCCCTACGTGTGTTTGTCTCTTCTATCTGTGTGAATTCAGTGTTGCCTCTTCTGTGTTTGTGTGGCTTGTCCTTCTTCCAAGTGGTTCAGGTCCTATCTATCATCATCCCTCTGAATCCCAACTCTTTATTTAGGTTTTACAATCTACATGTACATGTATCACAGTAGGACAGAAATATATATATATACATAGGTTTTGTATTTTTAAAAAAAAAGTTATAATGCAGAAGGTATTGCTTGCATGTGATAGCAGGATGTTAGACATAAATCACAGTGCTACATTAGACAAGGCTGGAGTTAACATTAAGCAATACTGGAGTTGAACACTCTGAAGTACCTGCGGTACCGTTTCTTCTTGGAAAGTGGATGCAGCAGTCTGTTGCTGAAGGAGCTGCTTAAGGCTCCTGGTGTCATGTCCCGCCGTGTCTGATGAGTCTGTTCACAGTGTCAAGTCTTGTTGTGCACTTCCTGTTTTATTGTGAAACCCTAACTCTCCTCTCGTTTCAGATCCTGACTTCCTGATGTGTTTCCCGTCTGCCTGATTGTCTGCCCCACCCTGATTGTCTCCACCTGTTCATTGTTACCTCATGTATATATAGCCCGTGTCTCCCTTTGTCTTGTGCCAGATTGTCTTGTACGTCTTGTGCTCCCAGTATCTCGTCTCGCTATCAGTCCTGTTTATCTTGCCATAGTTCTCTACTGTTGTTTGATTACCTTAGCGTCCTTGGTTCTCTTTTTGAGATCCTTAGCGTTTTTTGTTCTTCCTTTTTGACACTACCTCTGAGCCCTTAGTTTGCCTGTATTGCCTTTTTGCTTTTGTAAATAAATCAGCCTTCGTGCTCGCCTTTTGTTGGAACTGTGTTTGGTCTCCTGCTTTTGAGTCCTGACTCCTTCGAGCCCCTGGGCCTTTTCACCTGGGGTGCAGAGGGTGAGAGGGGTTCTCAATGAATGATGTGTGCTTGGCTAACATCCTCCTCGGTGGTGTTCAGAGGGCAGTCAGTCCAGGACAGAACCAGCACTCCCCTAGCAGACCACTGTGTAGAAGACTGCAGATGTCACCACAGTGTCATAAAACGTTTTTAACAGTGTCCTACGTACTCCTCAGTCTTCTCAGCAGATGGAGATGACTTTGGCCCTTCTTGTACAGGACATCTGTGTTGTTTGTCCAGTCCAGTTTGATATTGAGGTCAACACCCAGGTATTTGTACTCGTCCACAATCTCAATGTCCAAACCCTTGATGTTCACCGGTATAATCTGTGACATCAACATCTCCTTTGTCCTGCTGGCGTTTATATGTCGGCGGGCTCCTGTTGAGTGAGGTGGGGGGAGTGGTATGTAGCCTCTGGAGTGGGATAAGCTGATGTGAAAAGGGTGCTGCTTGTGTTAGGGATACTCCAGGGAAGAAGGAGGGGTTGCAGAGACACTGTCTGGTCTGGGCTCTGGTGGGTGGGGGAAGGAACGGGGGTAGAATCAAACTGTTGAAAATCAGATTCAGTTCATGTGCGCATTCCAAATCTCCAGGTTCTGGACCAATTCCACTGTCACTGCTGTGGCAGGGGTATAGTGGGAGTGGTTAGAAGTTAGGGGAACCGTGGTAAACCTGCATGCTATGATATGATATGGACTGAGTGTGTGTTTCTGTGTGTATGTGAGTCTGAGGGGAGGAGTGTGGTGCTATGGCTGTAAGGTAGGTATATGAAAGTGTGTGGCTATAAGGTGTTGTTGGGGGGAAAGGAAAGTAGGGGAACAAATATAGGTAATTAGAGGGGAGGGGTGGAGGGGGGTGGCGATGGGAATGTAAGTGGCTTACAATAACTGTTGAATTTGTAGAAAATTTATGAGGGGATTCCAAGTTTCTTTAAAGGCAGAGATGGTGTTCTTTTAGTAAGCTGCAGTTTCTTCTGTCAAAATGAATTCTGTGATTAGGTTGGTCCAATGGGTGAAATGGCAAAATGATCTAAATTATCAGTTCTGAAAGACTTTTCGTAGTGATAGCTCGAGAGACAAAGACTGGGGTTTGGTATTCTGTGGGGAATGGAGTATCTGAGATGTCTCCTAGAAGCAGAGAGCAGTGGACAGTAAGACTGCAGTCCAGGACTGAAGATACTGTGTTGGTTACTGTAGTCCAGAGAGAGTGAACAGGTTGGCAAAGCCAGGTCACACTGAAATAGGTGTCAGTGCTCGCAGAAGTGCACTGTGAGCAAGTGTCTGTGCTGGATAGTCCCATTTTAAACATCTTACTCTGAGTGATGTGAGTTCTGTGGATGGTTTTTTATTGTATGAGTTGTAAATTAGTGTTGGTGGTCATACTGCAGATGTGTGTACAGAAATCCGGGTCGGGAGACAATTTTAGGTCACTTTCCCATTTTTCTTTTGGAAGAGTTATTGTGGGGTTAGATGAAGTGACGATTCTGTAGAGTTTTGATATAAGTTTTTGGGGTGGATGGTTATATCCAATAACTGTTCACTGGTTTTGGAAGGTTGTGGGGTATTTGTTAGTTTTAATTTGCATTTGATTAAGGATTTAAGCAGTTGGTAGTAGAGAAATTGGTCTCTCCTGATCCCGAATTTCTGGATTATTGAGGTGAATGACATAGGGTTGTGCCAGATGGGGGTGTGCCTACATGGTGCTAGGGATGATTTGGTGATTTTGTTGGCTTTCCACCTGGCTGTCAGAGTTGTAGATATTGTGATGTTATGAAAGATGTCCAGTTGTTTGATGTGGTAGAAAGGGGAAGTCTGTGATTGAATTGGGGGGGACACAATTTTTGTTCAAGATCAAGCCATGGCTCGGAATACAGGTACTGTAATAGGTTTTGGCAGGAAATAGTCATGAAATTAGGTGTTTCCAGTCCGCCTAAGTTTTGAGTTTTGGAGTGTTGTGAGTGCTGTGCTTGGTTTTTTTTATCTTTCCAGTAAAAGTAAGTGTTGAGAGAGTCTAGTTTTTTGAACCAATGGTCTGTTGGGGTGGTTGGTATCATTGAGAACAGGTAATTAATCTGTGGGATGGTTTTCATTTTTACTGTGGCAATTCGGCTTGTTGATTGTTTAATGGGAGACTTTTGAGAAATTATTGATGACATTGAAGGTTTTGCTGAATGAGTAGGATAGGGTTTGTAAGTATAATAATAAATCATCGGCACATAGACTAATTTTGTGTTGAGAGTTGTTGATTTGGACACCTTTAATTTTTTTGTCTTGCCATATTGCTGCTGCAAGTAGTTCAATGAATATGGCAAAGAGGGATGGAGAGAGTGGGCATCATGTCTAGTTCCTTGGTGCAGTGCGAAGCTTGGTGAAGTGATCCCATTTGTGACAATTGTGGCCCTCGGAGAAGTGTGTCGTGTTGCTATCCATTGGATGACCAACTCTCCAAAGCCGAGTTTGCAGAGGGTGGTGAATAAAAATGTCCAGTTGGCCTTGTTGAATACTTCTTCTGCATCTAGCGATTATAGTTTTTTGTTTTTGTCCTTGTGCAATGCTGATGAGGTTGAAAAATCTGTGGATATTGTCTGAAGGACGTTATTGCATAACTAATCCTGGTTGCTAGTGTATCTGTGATAATTTTCAAGTCAAGTTGAGCGTGGGCGGTAGCAAGAGGGATGTGTTGGGTCCTTGTTGGGTTTCAGGAAGATGTCTGTGTTGTGTGGGAATGGTAGATGTGGTATTCTGCAAGTAATCTGCCAAAAAGGGGATGGGAGACGGTGAACTCCGTGGAATGTTATCTTCTTAACTGGAGGAGATAGAAGGGAGTCCTGTATGAAATCAATGAAATCAACCTTTAATGATTTCTATGGGCCTGGGGGTGCGATGTTTGCAGCTGTGAGACCAGCATTGGCCGACAGGGGGATGTAGACCGTTATCGTGATGATGTGCGAGAACTCCCTCGGGAGGTAATATGGCCAAATGCTAACAGCTCTATGTCTGTCAGCACTGCTCCTTTACACTGATGCATCCTGGGTTTTCTGTTGTTCACAAACATTGCTATGCCCCCATCCTTCCTGTTACAGCACTCCATCGCGCTCCTGTCCACTCTCCATCCATCCATTCATTGTCTTCCGCTTATCCGGGGCCGGGTCGTGGGGGCAGCAGTCTAAGCAGGGATGCCCAGACTTCCCTCTCGCCAGACACGTCCTCCAGCTCTTCCCGGAGGACACCGAGGCGTTCCCAGGCCAGCCGAGTGACATAGTCCCTCCAGCGTGTCCTGGGTCTTCCCCGGGGCCTCTTCCCGGTGGGACATGCCCGGAACACCCTCCCAGGAAGGCGTCCAGGAGGCATCCGGTAAAGATGCCCGAGCCACCTCAGCTGGCTCCTCTGGACATGGAGGAGCAGCGGCTCTACTCTGAGCTCCTCCTCTCTAAGGGAGCGCCCCACCACTCATTTCAGCCGCTTGTATCCGAGATCTTGTTCTTTCGGTCATGACCCAAAGTTCATGACCATAGGTGAGGGTAGGAACGTAGATTGACCGGTAAATAGAGAGCTTTGCCTTTCGGCTCAGCTCCTTCTTCACCACGACGGACCGGTACAACAACTGCATTACTGCAGCTGCCGCACCGATACGCCTGTCAATCTCACGTTCCATCCTTCCCTCACTCGTGAACAAGACCCCAAGATACTTAAACTCCTCCACTTGAGTCCACTCTCAACAGCTGGAAATCATTCGCTTCCTGAATGAGTTCATTCAGCCAAGTCTCCATGAAACACATCATGCTACGCTCCCTCTACTCCCTCTGCAGCCTGGTTAGTGTCGTTAGCTCTTACATCTTTGGGAGAGATCTCACGTTCCATTTAATAAGTGATGGTATGGATGGTTTATACCGTCTTTTCTTGTCACATCCCCTTCTCCTTCTCTTTATTTCCATGGGGGATCTCCGGTCTTTCCACTGGGAGTACCTTCGTGTTGCACAACGCTAACAGCTGTTCCGGAGTGTAAACAATAGAGCCTTGGCTGAATGGATCTGCCGATTTTTTAAATAGTCCAAGAAAGAGTAAAAAGCCAATCAAATCAAAATCTAGTCTCACCAGTTGTACATCCATACATGTGATTGTGCATGATTGACCGAGACTAATGACAGAATATGGATACTTGCTAGTATTAATGCAGTTCGATTGGTGCCATCAAAGTTCAGTACCCCCATTTCACCATTTCACATATTATAAAATAAAGTCCCTCAGCTGGTGTCTTTTAGACAGTTATTAACAGTAAGGAGAAGGTATTATGATTGAACTAGGCAGTCATTTCAATGTTTTGCAGTGAAAATGTGGTCAGTGCGTCAGTTGAGTATCAAGAGTTAGGGTTATGTCTGCAGGGACTGAGTGGGCTCAGCCCATTGCTCTGAATATCAGTGTAGTCTATTGGGCCCCAGGGTGGTAATGTGGAGGTAATGCTGTTCATGCTTAATTGGGTGTCAAATCCAACAAACGTGATTGTAAACATCCTAAAAGGAATACCTTGACATTTTGATTTCAGTCTGCGGTTAGGTGTCATTGTGGCACACAGTTGTCATGCTGTTGTGCAGGAGAATTTTTCCACTACACCTCACTGAACAAGAACATGATTTTTGTCCATTGTCAAACCACCTTTTAAAAAGTAAGCATTGTCCAGGGGGGAAACAAAAATAAAGACGCTGGACACCCATGTTGTTTTGGTGAAACCACATTTCATGAACCTGCCCTTATTTAGTATGTCCCTGTTTTTTTCCTCTATGACTGCTCAGCTGAGTATTTTAAATGTCAGTGAAAAGAAAGTGATAAAGAAAAGTTTATTACAATTGAATAATAAAATTAAAAGAAATGTCTTACTATTGTTCTGCTGATATGTTTGTTCTTACAGGTTAATAATATTTATATAATGTTAAATGTTAGGGGAGATTTGTTCTACAGCAGAATCGTCATTCCTGCTCAGATTCTCAGATTCTTGAGAACTTTATCAAAGAACAGAACCTTTTCCTCCAAACCTAACCATATAACCAACTGTGAAATATTATTTTTCCTTGATGGCTCAACTAGCTTTTCCCACACTTTTCAATTACATCTTACAGTCTTCCTCTGCAGATTGAGTTTGTTCAGTTGTCATGGAAATTGCTCAGTTCCCTAAAGCAACAGAAATCATCAGAATAATTGCTGTGTTACTCTTACCATTTCAACAACAAAGCTCTACTGGTACAACCTAAAACCCTGAGGAGATTGGATTCGTGTATGATATCATATGTGACAGCTGTAGGGAACAATGCAAGCGAGCAAAGGGCTGTTTAAGAATTAAGACTTGTGTTTTGTGTTAAGGTTAGAGTTTTTGGTTAAGGTTAAGGGCACGGGCTGTTGGGATGTGTTATGGCAATCGGGTCCTCACGAGGGCAGAAATAAGAGACCTACCTGCTTCATATGTTGTGGCATGTGCTGTCATACTCCACGTGCTAGACTTGCGACCTTTGGTTACCATGACAGCAAACTCATACATCGTGTTTGGTTTCAGGCCAGTGACAGTGTGACTCAGTGCCGTGGTGTCTGCAGACTGGAAAATGTAGATGTTTTTAGAAAATGGAAAAGGAAAAGGTTTAGTTACAGTATAGATAACATTACCTTTAAAGAAGACAAATTCTAGACCTATTAGATAAATAATGCTTAAAACGTTCATAAAACTTGAGATTGCATCCACCCTTCAAGCACCCTATTTCCTGGCTGTTGAGGAGACACTCCATCCTTGTGTTTGAATTTGCAATATTATTACTAACACTTCAACATCAGCATATATTAACAAACCCCAGCAGCCACACAAATTCAGTTATGTTTTCATTTCATTTCCTGGTGGCACCAAGAAAATGTCTTATTTTCAGAATCTGACAGTGAGAAAAAAGAAAGAAAAGACTATCTTTCTTTCTGTCCCCCCAAACTGTGCTTTAATATGGTGAGGGATTTACTGTTTCCAGTACTTTTAAGCAGAGATCAGATAATTGTCGACGTTTTTATGGGGTTCAGTGTTTCACTGGAAGAAATCTCATCAGGTGAGTAGAGAAATTACAAAATCATGACAGTTAGGTCCCAAGTCAAATCCAAAGTTAAGACAGGTAAGTCACAACTCATGATACGTTAGGCAAGTCCGAAGCTAAGTTTCAAGTCAAAACAGTTAATACCCAAGTCAAGCTTAAAGTCAACTATGTAGTTAAAATCCTGAACAAGTCATTATTAGACAGGCAAGTGAAGACAGGTAAGTCCAAGTCATGACAGGTAAGCCTTAAGTTAAGTACAAAGTCCAGACAGGTAATTCCAAGTCTAAAAAAACAAACAAACAAACAAACATAATTTTTAGGATTTGGGCTTGGTGAGGATACCAAGTCATAGGAAATCCTGAGTTTTTAATTTTACAGCAAAATTCAAGTACCACGTCAAAAGTAATTAGATTTGTGACTCAAGTCTGATTCGTCATTTAAAGTCATATTCACACCTCTGGAAGAAATATTACTAAGCATTAAAGTCATGGACTGACTGTCTGTGTATACCTTGTATTTTCCACTGGTAGAGTAGCTGGTCTTCCACTTGACAGAGTAATACCGGACCTCAGATGCCTTCTGGTTCTTGGTCATGGAGTTGTCAGCCCAGGAGACACGGACTGAGTCCGAGGACAGAGCCACAGCTTGGACCCCCACCGGGGGGATCATGGGAGTGCTGGTGTCTGGCATGGGAGTGGGGTACTTATCAAGGAGGTGGAAGAGGTCATCCTCAGATGGGTCTATGGGGTCTGAGGGGGCGGCCGTTAACGGTGACCGGGGTATTTGGGGATAATTCATGAAATGATATAGTGTAATGAATGTGTGATAATGAAGATTTATATATGGAGGCAAGTGTGATACAAGTATGTATTCAGATTAATATAGGTTTGTCATGATTTCAAAAATCATAATAGTCATATAAGAAGACATGCAAGTTTGAAAGTGACATGCAGCAGGCATCCATATTTGTTTGAGAGGGAAAGGGGAAAGGAGGAGTAAATGAATGAGGAAGTGAAAAACATGAGAAAAAAGAGGAGAGAAAAAGGCACAGTATAAACAGTAAGAAGACAGTGACAGATAAATCTAAACAGATCACTCTAAGCAGAAGTGGAGCGGCAGATCAACAGAGGGGCGGGGCTTAAAGAAGGATATACAGCAGAGCAGTACAAGCTGAAACACATCACTTGCAAGTCTCCGAAACTCAGAAATATTTTAAGCTATTTTTAGTCAATATTCATAGTATGGCAGCTGGTAGAGAATGTAAAGTCAACTGCAGGGCAGTAATGTCTGATTGCTTGTTACCCCGTTTGTTTAAGCTATTGATATCACTGAATTCTGAGTTCTCAGCGAAGACTTCGGTGATGTTTTCACTTGTGAAAACAATGATTGTATATTTTACATTTCAGATTTAAGAATATTTATCATCCGCCCATATATTGTGTATTCATCACATGTGAAATGGGGTTTCACATGTATAAAATTAATGAGCATTTAAAGCACTGTTATGTAACTATCTTAAAAAAACACCTTCAAAGGAATTTTGATGGTCTACCATGGGTGCCGACCTCACACGAGAAGTGCATAACACTTCAAACACTATCAACTATGTCATTGATTTTGGTGAAACCAGATCGTATTTTATGGAGAAAATGCTTTCTGGTTTTCGTTCTGATGTCTTCTGGTTTTCGTTCTGATGTCCCCCGGCTGCTCTGCCTCTGCCTTGCTGATTTACGGAGCTTGATGGACAGAGGTGGTGACAGCGGGGGAAATGCTGTAGGGGAGACGCTGACCAAGCTAAGAAGATAAGGAGAGAGAGTGACTGAGCAAATGGCAAGAGTAAATCTCAAGCTAGCTTCAAGTCATTGGTGAAAGCTTTGCAAAATGAAAGGCTGCAAAAGAGAAGCTAGGATGGTCTCCTTGCTATTGGACTAGTAGGTAATACTATCTGGTTTGTTAAGTGATGTCTTGTGTACAAGTTTTTAATCATAACTAATGAAATCATAACAAATGCAAATACATCTATAGCGGTCCATAAGTACAATGGTGAATTGCACACCTGCTCTCAAGCATTCAATCAAGACTCACCTGCTGCCACAGTATATAAGCACCGAACCTCCCTACCAGCATTCGTCGAATCTTGAAGATTCATTAAACTAACATTTTTCTTACTCTACTCCTGTCTCTGTGTTTTGAGTTTCAGCATTTGGGTCTAGTTTCTCTGTCTGCAAAATGTAACAGAACATTTCGACTAGTATGGACCCAGCTGACTGAGACAGGGAAACTGAGAGTCTGCAGCAAGTCCTGTTGCACCAAGGAAGGCTGCTTCGACAGCACGGGCAATTACACTGGACACTGTTCACGAACAACAACAAACCCTGTTAAATTCAGTGACCATTTTCAACTCTCAAGTAACCATTTTGTTTCCTATCCTTGCCTCCCTAGCCTCTCCTCCGCCACTCCCAGCAACCATCAATTCCAGCTGTCTCCACCCCAAATCCGCCTCCAGTCAGAGAATCCCACGCCACTGACCCTGATCCATTCTCTGAAGAGCTTGGTAAATGTTGGGGGTTTCTCTTGCATTGCACAATGAAGTTCTGTCAGAAACCAATGACTTTTCCTTCAGAAAGATCCAAGATTCATTTTGTGCTGGGGTTGTTAAGAGGGCAAAAGCTGGTGTTGGCAGAGGCATTCTGCGTAAGTCTTTTGAAATGTCCGTCAATGAGTTCCAAAATGTTTTTGACCATGGGGAGCATGCGGGGAGGAGAGACAGCGTCGTATACAAGTGGTGGTATGCTTGTATTGCGGAGACTCCGGACATTGCATCGCGTCCTGTCCAGTGTGGCCAAAAGAGTGGGCTCACCAATAGCTGTGAGGGCATTGGTGAGTCAATCCATCGCAAAAACTTTGATCTTGTCCAGACTGCAGATTCCAGCAACTTGTGTTTCCAGACAGATCTCCTTCCAGCTTCAAGCACTGGTGGATTCCGGAGCAGAGGACAACTTTAGTCGCCAAACAGTGCGGGTTAACACTGGTGCCCCTCCTTTCTGGCATCATGGCTAATGCCGTGAGCGACAGTTTCTTGGTGGAGGTAACACACTGTCCCTGTCAAAATCATTCTGTCAGGTAACCACTCTGAGTAGATCAGACTGCGTCATTTCTGCACCATACACTTTGATGGTTCTTGGTTTTCCCTGGCTCAAGATACATAACCCCCAAATCTCTGTCTGGAGTCCCTTCTGCTTGTTTAATTGTCTGCAGTCTGCTCCATTTCCGGAGAAAGATCCCTCCATCCTGGTTACAAAGAAGCCACTGGACCTACCCACGGTGTCCCAGAATTACCACAACCTGTGCAAAGTGTTTAGTAAGGAGCTTGCCTTCTCATTACCTCCTAATTGCCCATACGACTGCCCCATCGATCTGTTTCCTGGAGCTCTGTCACCTACCAGCCATTACTACAACCTGTCACGCCCAGAGAGGGAGGCTATTGAAACATACCTTATCAAGAATTCACTTGCAGCAGCTGTCATTTCTCCTTCCTCTTCTACTGGTGCAGGGTTTTTTTTTTTGTTTGTTTCTAACAAAGTCTGTCCATCCATGCATAGACTACCCATAGACTACCGTGCTCTGAAAGCTCTAACCATAAAAATTTGCATCCTTTGCCACTTATATCCTCTGCTTTTAAACCACACCCAGGCACCACCATTTTCACTTAGTTGGACCGCAGGAACGCCCACCATTAGTGAGGATATGGAAATCTGCAGTCTCTCTCTGCCTTTTCATGCCATATCAATCTATCTTGCTTCGTTTGTGTGCTCAGTTACTTGACCTGCACCTGTCCTTTTGTGCTCAGTTGATTCCAGTCACCTACCCTCGTCTGTGCCCTGCCTGCCTTCTCTCCCTGCAAGACCATGTGTGGATTTTCAACCAATCACGCCGTTTGGACCCTGTCTGTCAGAGAAAATCTTGGATTAACCAAACCCCCACCTGTAGACCTAATTTGGAACACATCTGTCTGCTCTCCCAGATTCGGACCTGGAATCCATTGGAATAAGCTCCGTTGAACTTAGTCCTTTAGTTGGAACTCTGACTGGTTTGCTTATTGAACTTGAATTGAAAGTGTTTATTGTTCAGACTCCAGTCTTCTGTCTGCTCAGTCTAAACTTGGCATTAGAGTCTGTTAAAAACCCCTTACAAAATGTACCAGAGGATAAGAGAAGGGGACAAGTGGAAGACGGCATTCAACAATCCGCTGGGGCATTTTGAATATCTGGTGACACCCTTTGGGTTCACCAATGCACCAGCAGTATTCCAAAATCTGGTAAATGACGTCCTACGGGACTTTTTGTACTGCTTTGTCTTCATTGTTCTGGATGACATTTCAATTGTTTCTAGGAGTCAGGAGGAGCACATTTATCATGTGTGGCAGATTTTGCAGAGCCTACTCGAAAACAGACTGTTAAGGGAGAAAAATGTAAGTTCCATGCTGCTTCTGTAGCTTTTTTGAGTTTTGTGGTTGAGTGGGCAGGTGAAGGTGGATCCAGATAAGATGAAAGCACTAGAGGAATGGACAGCCCCTGGAAGTCAGAAGCAGCTCCAGCACTTCCTTGGGTTCACCAATTTCTGCTGGAGCTAATATTTAGAAATACAGCAGGATGGTGGCCCCCCTTGACCTGATTGACTTCTCCGTCTTCTTTACTTGGTCTCCCGAAGCAGCTGCTGCATTTTCCAGGCTGAAGAGCTTATTGATGTTGGCACTGGTCCTTGTTCAACCTGATCCTGCTCTCCAATTCATAGTTGAAGTGGACACCTCTAACACCAGAGTTGGCGCTGTGTTATCTCAATGATCTGGTTCAGATTTTTTTAAATGTTCCAGTTTTTTTTTTGGGTACAAATCAAGAATAGTGAAAGAAAAAAAATTCTCACTTCAGTTCAGACTCCTCTTCACCTTCTGTTATCTTTGTAGAAAATGAGTATAAATGAGACCAGTGGAAGCTGATCTTTTTATTATTATTATTTTAAAAGTGTAACTGGAACAAATAGTTGCTAACTTTACAGGTGGACAGAATGCACAGCCTCCTTAGGCTCCACATCATCAGCCCTCAAATGCACTTAAACTACTGGACTGCTGATCGGCCAAAGTGGGCAGCAGGTACAAATTGGATCTTTTTACGTTACCACATGGGTTTAAACTTGACCTAAACTCACGCACTGGCTAGTAGTGTTTGCCACCTACTCAGATTTGTTCAGCGATTCAAACAGGGCCAGTGTTGTGCTCATTTATGGCAGTTGACCAATCAGGGTTTAATAAGCTGCTTAGTAGTTCCCAAGCCAAGTTAATAGCTGATGTCATCACAAAAAATACATTAGGCACACAAAAAAAACCCAAAATCAAAAAAGAAGCATTTCAAGTCACAAACAAGATCTGCAGCGTACCAGCAAAAGCAATTACACCAACTGTCCATTATAAACATCCATCACAGTTTATAAACTGACTTCCTTCCACAACATTGTTATCATGTTGGGACGGAGGCAGGGCATAAGGAATGGTTATATAGGTAAGGAAGGGGACACAACCTGGACACACTTGATGTGACAAAAACTGTACAGTCAATGTCTTTGAAGTTGCCAGAATTAAAGCCACATGACACTTGAAATATTGTGTAATCAGTAGGTGTTGAGATAATGTATGGTTTAGGACTTTTAGGTCTTTCCCACTTTGAAAATCTACTGAAAAGCTGAATGTCCAAGTTTTCTACCGGTTTCTACATGCATTTGTGGATTGGAAGTTTTGAAGTGTCCCAAATGTAACCCAATGTAGTCAGATACTCACTGCCAACACATTGAACTTTGTAAACTTGTTTGGCATTTGTTCAGATTGGTTGATATTAACATCTGTGAACACCATGAATTCATAAACATATATTTTCATTTGTTGGTCATGAAACAAAGATGTGTCACATGTACTGAGACTAAACAACATTTCAGATGTGACTTTTTACCCCCAAATGAAGAGGTTTAGAAAATCTGAATAAACTATTGTTTCTTGACCCACCAGACATGAGACCACCATGCTCCCAGATCTCAGCTATTAACTTGCATGTACAATGTTATTATAAATGATGACACGAAAATAAGACCAAAGTTATAATAAACCCCCCTTTTTTCTTTAAACACAAGGAGGAGCCTCTGAACATGCCTGGAGGTCTGATTTGATTTGCTGTTTGTTTCTGATTTCATAATTTAAGCCACTCGATTGTTGAACATATCATGGTCTGGACTGCGAGTTCATGTGAGGGCAACATCGATCCTGGAAGATGAAGCAAACTCATCCTGTTATCTCTGCAGTGTAAACGAGACCTAGAATCCAGAGAATCCACACTGGCATCTTGGAGAGCGCCCCAATAGGCCCCCTTCTACAGCATGCACCCTATGTATCAAGACACTTCCTTACCACAGGTCCTGGTTTGATTTTCATCCCCACCGCCTTTCCTGTCTATCCAGCTGTACTATCATAGAAATTCAAAAAGCCCCCCAAAAACCCACTGACATTGGATGTGCTGCTACTGAAGAGAGATGTGCAACTGCAGGGGCATAGATGGATAGTGAGAGAGAGAGAGAGCGAGAGAGCAAGAGAGAGATTGATGAAAGAGGGATTTGATGCTGCTGGGTGAGCTGCAGCAGACGTTGTGGTTTAACTGGTCGTCCGGCATCACAATAAAGCTCCAGGCAGGACAGAATACTGATTAAGACAATGGACATGCCTCCCTCTCCTTCACAGCACTCCTCCTTCTACCCTGTCCTACCTCCATCCCCTACTTCCCTTTCTCTACATCCCACAGTCTGTTTTTCTTTTCTTTCTCCTTTGTTTTTTTCTCCTTTCCTCTCTATCCCATCCTACACACCTCCCTCTTTTCCTCCTCCCCACTCAGTTGAACCCTTCCTTCTTTCTTTCTCTAACCTTTCATTGCTCCTTCTTTCTTTATTTTTATTCCCTCTTTCCAGTGCCTTGTCAACCCCTTGCTTATCCCTCACACTTCCTGTCTCCTCTCTTCTTTCTTCCTCCATCCTTTCATATTCCTCTTTTTTGTTGCCCCTGTCTCCCCTTCTGTCTGCCTTTACCTTCTCTTAGTCTCTCTATGGTCCTTCACTCGTTGATTAAATGGTGGCATGGTGTGGGTGGCAAGGCGAGGACAAGGCAATATATTAACGAGGATCCCATCGTTAACGAGACGTTTTTTAAAGCTCTCATAAAAAGTTCTCCAGAAGCCTGCCACCACAATGTAACAGAGAATTCAGCTTGTCCTGGTTTGACAAGACAGAAAGTGTGTTTGTGTGTTGATGCATATCTGTGTGCGCGTGTGGTGTGTGTGTGTGTGTGTGTGTGTGTGTGTGTGTGTGTGTCACCGTTGACCTTGTCAGAACAGTAATGAGTTTAGTTTCTGTCTCAGCCTTCAGGGTCTCAGCTTATCGACTTCTGACTATCACACTACAGCTCCATGTTAGACTGTATATCTCTGGAGAACTCCATAATGGTTTACATATTTCTACAGAAATACATAAGTGTTTACTGTCTACTTATTTCCAAATTTTATATACAATCCCAATCCAAAAAGTTGGGATGTTGTGTTAATCATAAATCAACACAGCCTGCCTTGATTTGCAATGACAAGAAATTCTATGTTCCAACTGTTAAATGTTATTAGTTACTAAAATTCTGAATTTGATACAGCAACACATTTTAACTTTTGCAACAACACTGTTAAAATTGTGGAATGCTCAGAAAACACCTGTTTGGAAAGTTCCAAAGACAGAGCTGCTGACACTGGGGAAACACTGGATCAGTTATCCCAGGCTCAGTGACAATGGAGGGTCCAAAAGGTCCCTCTAACCATTCAATAATTTGCTGGAATGTATTGTAAAAAATACAGATTTGTAAAAACATACTATATATTATTCGTGAGTCATATGAAAAAGTTTGTTTTCTTCTTACTTTTCCGACATTGTGGTCAAAAATGGTCAATTTTACACAATGTAAAAATGGTTTGGCCTGTTACACTATGGAACTGCAGAGTATATATGGAGACCTTACCATAAAATAACAAGTTTGTTATCAGTTTTCCATAGACAACCTGTGGGGGCCTTTGGAGATTATCTTGTCCTGGGTATATCCTGGAATGTGCACAGGTACACAGGTTCATTGGGAACAGGCATCCTGGAAAGGCTCAGTCGTTCACAAGCAAGGATGAGGCGAGGTTCACTGCTTTGTAAACAACTGTGTGGGCAAATAGTCCAACAGTTTTACCACCTACAATCCATAGTGTCACCAAAAGATTCAGATAATTCTGAGAAATGGGCACCCCAAGAGATTTGAGCTGTCAGATAGTCCTTAATTAGCTTGATAATGCTTTGGCTTGGCACAATCATCGTTGGTAAAGGTCAAGTGATGGAAATTTGAAAGCTTTATAAATATTGTGACTCCTCAAACCTTGTCCTAACGATCAGCAGCCATGGGCTCTTCTAAGGAGCTGTCTAGCACTAGCACTAAAATAACTGATGCCGACAAAGCAGGAGAAGGCTGTAAGAAGTAACTGTTCTACTAAGCAGCAACACCTTCATGAAACAGTCCTCACCACAAAATTCAGCGTCAGGAGATGACAAAGGATCATCTTAACAAGCCTGATGCATTTTGGAAATAAGTCCTGTGGACTGACAAAGTCAAAATAGAGCTTCTGCAATGAGCAAAGCCATGTTTGGAGAAAAAAGGGTGAAGAATTTCACGACAAACTGTTAAGCACAGGGGTGGATCGATCATGCTTTGCCTTGTGTTGCAGCCAGTGGCACGGGAAGCATTTCACTGGTAGAGTGAAGAATGGATTAAATTAATAGATATAGAAATAAATTCTGGAAGCCAACATCACAACATCTGAAAAAAGCTGAAGATGAAAAGAGGAAGCTACGAGATTATGATCCCAAACACACCTCAAAATCCACAATGGGCTGCCTCAAGAGGCACAACCTGAAGGTTTTGCCATGGCCCTAGAGGCTTATGTCCCAATGTATTTTACTGTCTTTCTTTTCTTCTTTCTATATCACACACCTTTGTATTCTCCTCATTTCTACTGTCACAACCTTTTTCTCTCCTCCCTCATTTTCTTTCTGTCAATGCCGTCATTTATTTCTCTCTCTCTGCTTTCCACCTCTTTCCCTGAGCTTTTGCCAGTCCATCATTTATCTGCCTGTCTCTTCCTCTACTCTAACCCCTCCTGCCATTTCTCTCTTTCTTTTGGCTGCAAATTGGCTGACCTTCATCTCCTCTTTCTTACTTTTTTTCCATATCATTTCTTCCTTCAACTTTCAAAGAAATCTCAATGAAAGACAACAAGATAAAATAAGATGAAACTGGCATTTTTTGCTTATGAGGTTCACAGCCTGCAGGAAGACCTGATGAGTCTCACTCACAGACGCACAAGCACATACAGCAATGACAATGGATGTAAGCTACACACCAAATATATGTATATACACACACCTACAATTTAAAGGCCTACATTTTTAAGTATGCACAAGATACATCATGTCAGCAAAACCATATACAGCTACTTCAGCTGCTGTTTGCTGGGAAAAAAATGCTGTTGCTGCTACTCCTGCTACTAGTCTATTACTGTGGCTGCTAATACTGCTACTATAGCCACTAGCGCTACTGGTAATGGAACATTTTCCTCAAAACTCAACTAACTTAAAGAAACTTTCGTTTTTTACAACCTGGACTTTATTTGTAGCATTAATTACGACCATTTAGACACCCCGACAACTTTGGTGGCATTTGGAGTTGTTTTGAAGAAATTAGCCCCAGAGGAGCGGCGCGTATATCCGTATAATGCGAGTTATTGGGGCACCCGTGCGTAGCCTCTATGAGCGCATAATCTGCGGCGAAACTCGTTCATATTCCAATATTTTGTTATGATATGCTGGTGCTATTCCCCTCTGAGCCCGTGGTGGCATGTTATCAACATCCAGTGTCTCTAGACAATTACTTCTGACGTGATGACGTCATTTTCGAGCGCCGCGCGCTGCGAGCAGCCAGCCACAACACGGCTAACTCTGCGGCGGTCGGCTAGTTTAGCTGTAGTTCGCGACTGTTATTTTTCACAAAATGGATGAATATTTTTCCGACTCTGAGGTGGTGGACGATGACTTTGTTTACGATGGACGTCCTTACCGTTTTGAGCTAGAGTACACGGACGAGGAGCTCGTTGAAAGGAGGACACGGAGGCAGAGAGAGGAACAGCTAGCCAAACAACAACAAACAGCTGCGCGTCCACGAGTAGACGGTAACTGGTGGTGTTCTTGTGGACAATGTTCATCGATGACAACAGAGGAGGATGTGTCAATAAACGTCTGTATCACAACACTGGAGGAGACGTTTTTTCGTGTCCCTAAAGTGAACTGGAAGAGCCAGCCAAAGCCTGCAGGACCAAATGGGCAACTTTCGATTGAGTAAGTAGCTTACACACATGTATAGTTTGTTTATTTGCCTTGGTTTTGTTTGCCAGAAGTTTATCAGTGCGCGGAAATCCTCCAGTGTTGTGACACAGACATTTATTGACACATTCAGACGCGTATCTCCTGGCCGCAAGTCCCACTCTGAGCAACAGAGGCATTCGTCCTCTGTTGTCATCGATGAACATTGTCCACAAGAACACCATCAGTTACCGTCTACTCGTGGACGCGCAGCCGTTTGCTGTTGTTTGGCCAGCTGTTCCTCTCTCTGCCTCCGCGTCCTCCTTTCAACGAGCTCCTCGTCCGTGTACTCTGGCTCAAAACGATAAGGACGTCCACCGTAAACAAAGTCATCGTCCACCACTTCAGAGTCGGAAAAATATTTATCCATTTTGTGAAAAATAACAGTCGCAAACTACAGCTAAACTAGCCGACCGCCGCAGTGTTAGCCGTGTTGTGGCTGGCTGCTCGCAGCGCGCAGCGCTCGAAAATGACGTCATCCACGTCAGAAGTAGCTGTCTAGAGACACTGGCTGTTGATAACATGCCACCACGGGCTCAGAGGGAAATAGCACCAGCATATCATAACAAAATATTGGAATATGAACGAGTTTCGCCGCAGATTATGCGTTTATAGAGGCTACGCATGGATGCCCCGATTACTCGCATTATACGGATATACGCGCCGCTCCTCTGGGGCTAATTTCTTCAAAACGACTCCAAATGCCACCAAAGTTGTCGGGGTGTCTAAATGGTCGTAATTAATGCTACAAATAAAGTCCATGTTGTAAAAAACGAAAGTTATCCTTTAATGTTACAAATACTGAAAGTATTAGTAGCTAAAGATATTGTGTTGCTACTGCTGCTACTGTTACCAGTAATGCTACCGGTACTGCTAACGCTAGTGCTACAGATCCAGCACAGTGTCATGATGCTGCAGCTCTGTGGGTGTGTTGCACTGAGCATGTCATTTACAGACTCTACTCTGACTGGACAGCTGTAGTGACGTACTACTGACGTAGTGGCTGTACCGCACACACATGTTAATTTCCTGCTGCAGTTTGTTTCCTCAGTAAAAAAACAGCTTTGTATTTTTTTTAAAGAGGGTAAAATTGCTTTCATACAACAATGATGCCAAAGCATTGCAGTCCTGTTTCTGTGCTTGAAGTGAACCCCAGTGAACCCTTGAAGTGAGCTGTTTACAACTCTTAAAACATACAGCCAATACTGCCGCCACGACTATTGCTACTATACTTACCAAGAGCTACTGGTAATACTACTAATACAACTTTCATTTATTTTCAATTCAGTCTAGTTTCAGTTAGTTTCCAGAGTAGGTTTGCTCATCTGAGTTTAGTTTTTATTGTGTAAACGTGTAGTTTTAGTTTAATTTTTTTAGTTTCTGTTTGGTTTTAGGTTCTTTTTGATTTTTTTATTGATACAGGCACATTTGTCAGGAGGAAGATTTGAGACAATATGAATAGGTATTAGCAGTACAAACACAATGAAGGCTATTGACTCAGTCTCAAACACATGCACCAATGAATTTGCATGCTTGTTGTGTTGAAAGATTTGACGAATTGTCAAAGATATTTGATGTATATTTTAATTTCATTTTACTTAGTTTTGTAAGTACACAATATAGTTTACTTACAACTGATAACTTATAGTAAGTTTTTTTATTCATTTTTTCATTTTTACTTCCATTTCAGTTATAAATATTTTTCATCCCTGGTTACATTTTTTAGTTTAGTTTTAGTCAGCTATAATAACCTTGGCTACTACTACTACTGTTTTAATTCTGCTACTGCTAGTACTACTGTACTATTTCTACTAATGCTTTTGCTATCCCCAGTGCAGTATATCTGCTACATATCATGTGTGTGTCAGTATTTTCAGTGACTTGTGCACGATCATACCTGTCAGAGATCGCGTGACAGCGCTCTCATACAGAGGAACTCCCTCTCCGGCATTGTTGAATGCCTTTAGAGAAATCACATAGTGCGAGCTTGGCTCTGAGAGAGAGACAGGGAGACAGAGAGAGAGACAGACATTCAGCAAATACAACATAGTACTTTATCACCTTAAGATGTAATTGCTGAAAGGATTTACTTTCTTAGACTTATAATTCTTTTCCTTTCTATTTGTATCAAAAAGACATATTTATTACAACAGTTGGTCAGTAAAGTAGGGGAAAGAACTGTAGGAAAGGTTAGCCCTGATTTACTTTGACTTTATGAACATATGTTCATATCTCATAACAATAAATATTACATACAACATAATAAATATTTTGTTATCTATCTGTGCTGTCTTGTGTTGACAGGCTAACATACGCTGGAATCATAACTTATCTCCAAAAAAAATTGTTATCATTGGTCATGGTAAATGGACTGCATTTTATATAGCATAGCAGTATAGCATATAAATCTTACTGACACAAGCCAGCAGTCACCCATTCACACACACATTCATACCCTGGTGGCAGAGACTACCATCCAAGGTGCCAGCTGCTCTTTAGAAGCAATAACTATTCACATTCATACACCAGTGGCACAGCCATCAGGAGAAATTTGGGGTTCAGTATCTAACCCACGAACACTTTCTAACTTTCTAACACATTCTAGAAAAACTAATCAATTTTACCTCCAGGTTTGAAGGACGTGACGTTATTTTCTCAGTCCTGACCTGGCTTTGTCACGTGACCACATGATTGTAAATGTATGAACTGATTGGCATGCAGCAGCCTGTCCTGCCGTAACTTGTGGCTCTTGATTTGATGATGCTGCATGTTGTCACTATGTCATGTCAAACCCTCACATCAGTTAAACAAACACGCCCGCTCCCCTCCCCAGGCGCCTCACCATATGAATTAATGATCACTATGAATTATGGATGCCGTGTACATATGTGCATGCGCTCCCATGTGTGCCTGCAACATGACACCTGGATTTTAATTTTTCATTATTCCTCTATTATGAGACCTGAGATGGAAATTTTCAACGTCGTACACAACTTCCCCCCATTTGTTATTGTTGTTTTGGCACGCAAAGTGCTTATTGTGGTTCCTGAAGAGGATGTTTTCTCTTTTTCAACCCTTCAAAATTAGATTTCCACCTCAAGCAGTTTTCTTATTAAATTCCTTTAAATTATTGATTTGAACTAAATGGGGATTTCATCATCATAATGAACTAATGCAACAGGGGAGCGCTGTGTCAATATTGCCACTTTGTCAGAGGAACAGAAGGATTTATGTTGGAATAAAATAATAAATATTGGTGTTGATAAGTACATGTGTATGTCAACATGTAAATTCATGGAATGATGAATTATTTCGGTGCTGATAATATTGGGATGAAAGAGAACATAAAGGTTTTGACTGTGATGGAAAAATATATCTGTGATTAATCCTCCCCTCATCCCTCCCTCTTTCTGCAGGTGTCTCTATCTATGTGGACTGTTAGATTAGCGTTACATTTGAGGTTTCTGACACCACTGTCACTTTGCCCTTCATAAGGCTCTGAGCACATACAGTGCATTTTAAATTCCCAGTGAGGTGCCAACCTGCTGGGGCAGTCCACTGAAATAAGTCAAAATCAGGTCACATATCTTTTTCTTCCACATACTGATTAAAAAAGTTCCAAAAACTGAGACCCATCCCTTCGTCTTTGAAACCAAACCTGTGTGGGGACATTCATCTTCAACATTTACAGTAAAAACTGATGCATCAGATGAATAAATTCATAAATGAGGCGCCTCCTCTTAGATATTCGTTATTGTGAGAAACAGTGAGGTTTATTTTTAATAGAATTGTGCAGCTAGATGTATTTTCTTATTTCTTTCTCACTAGTGAAACAGTTGGGAAAAGAAAGAAATGTTAACAGAATCCCTGATTGTAGTGCAGTGCTTGTAACATGACAGAAGAGTGTTAACAACAGTGTGCTATCCTGCTTGTGTATGTTCACACTTCTGCAGTAAAGAATTCTTTATTCAGGAGAGCAACATGTGGTCAACACACCATTTAACACTAACATGACATTTAAATGTTTCTGTAATGTGTTTTTGGGAATATTTTTGTCTGAACTGTCAATCAAACTGCTCTGAAGTTATAGATGGTGTAGTTTTTCCAGCCCGTTCTCACAATAGGAGTAGCCGTATGGGTCCTCTATGCAAGCAGTTTATTATTAACTTATAATTTGCATTTCAAGTGGCCATAGTAGAAAATAGGTGTGTGTAGTATAAGTGCAAGAAAGTCCATGAAGGAAGGAGGTGGTAGCTGGAGGTGGACGGATGGGTCAAAGAAACACAGGACTTTCACCCAGGAGACCACTGTTCATGGCCTGTTGATTTCTTTTAACATACATAACATACTTAAGTCACATCATGTATGTTACAGTAATGTACTTGTTTTTAACCCAAACCACCATCTTTTTCTAAACTTAACCAAATGGTTTTGGTGCCGAAACCTAAGCCAACTCCAGCTGTTTCAAAATATTAAGCATTTGACAACAAAGGTCTGGATCCTGTCCTGTCTCTGGTAATCCCCAATGGTCATATATGTCATTTTGGGAACGATCATACAGTATATGTCATTTTGGGAGTCGGCCTATTCAGTCATTTCGGTATGAAGACTGAGCTAAATTAGCAGTTTTCTCCTAGCTTACCAGAAAGACTACAAGCAGTAAATCTGTACTGAAAGCACATTTTCACCTAGGTTTTCAATGGAGTAGTATCTCTGCTTGCTGTCCACTCTGACCGTCTCGGCGTAGGGACTTCCAACTCCGTAGCCAATGATGTAACCTCGAACTAGGATGTTTGGGCTGAGGGGTGGTGTCCAGGACATGATGATGCTATTGGGCAGTGGCCTGACGTGCAGAGAGCTTGGCTGGTCGGGCACCTGACTTTCTGTAAAAACACAAACAATGAATATCACACCAACAGAGAAGACCTCAGACCTCCGTATTTCACCGCCCTGGCTACAGGCCCGGACCTCCATCCCCGGCAGTTTTAAAGCTAAGCCTGTTAGCAGCAGCTGTGACAGATACTTAATGCAATTGAGCTAACAGATGCTAACCCTGTTAGCTGTGTATTAAACCCTAACAAGCCCTGACACTTTGTGTTTTTCCTCATCATCAGATTAGATCACATTAATGTGCTTTTGGTCCTCAGGGGGAAACACCTCATATAACTTTATTGAGTGATAATCCATTGAAATGAGATTTGCGTCTCCCTCTGTCCCAGCCTGGAAACACAGTTAGCATGGATGTGTTTGTTTTTAATCTCAGCAGCTTCCTGCTCACCAGGACATCCTCCTCCTGAGCTTTAGCCTCAAGTCATCTTTTCATATTATTCTGCTACAAATTATTTGGTGACCAAAGCCAAGAGCTGCCAGCCAGTTTGTTGGTTGTTTTTTTATTTTATTTTTATCTCTATTCATTCGTTTCTTTCACTTCATTTTTACTTTCTCCGGTGAAAAAAGCATCTTCCTTAGGTAATCATTTGCTGACCAAACCTAAAAAGCAGTGGCTGGTTGGTTTTACTGATGCACCAACTTTTGTGAGTCTTCCTATGAATAACATTTCATGAACTTTACAACAGTCAAGTCACAGGACCTTCAATTTGGGGCCAAAAGTTGGTGGTGCTTCAGCAACTATACAAATGTTTTTTTGTTTTTCATTTATTGAATAGCAGCCTGGTGAGATTTTAAAGCTCATTAAACCACAGAAAACTGAACTGAAAACTTCTGTTCTTTGAAAGAAGAAGTAAAAATGTTGTCTTGAGGATGGCGCCCTCCATCTAAATGCTTTAACCCCCTATATTTTGCATTTCTAATCAGTATACAAACATTTAATACATTATTAATGATTCAATATAATGTACTGGCTTACAGCTACAAGGACAAGTAAGGGTTTATTAATATAATGTATTTGTCTACAGTAAGAACATATTAAATACTATTATAGATGTTTTTTACAGTACTGTCAGATCATCTGTTTGGACTTTATATTGTTCTTTATGACAACAGCAACAATTTCCAGGGCTTTATTGTATGTTAAATGGCCTACACACCAAATAGGTCGTGGCACAGTTTCTGTGGTCATCATTTATATTATGATTATTATTTAAGCAAAAGAAACAGAGGAACAAAGAGTTTCTTTTCCACTTGAAGGCTAAAGCAAGGGTGGGAAAGCCTTGACTGACCCCCCTGTTTATAACAGTTATAGACAGAAAGTTGATCTATCTACTGTACTCTAAAATCAAATAGTAAATAGTAGTAAAGTAGTACTAAATAGTAGAGTTTAAGTGGTGTCCTGCTACTATCTCTCATTAGATGTCTCGTTGAATGATCTGGGGCTCATTTCATGGAAATTCATTTATTCATTGTTATGCTTTTTATACTCTGACAATTTCTTGTCAAATATTTTTCCTTTCCTTTCTTTTCCTTTCCTCTCTTGTCTCTCTCTTCCTTTCCTCAGCCTTATTCTTCTGACCTTCCATTTCTCCTCCCTTGAGGCGAATCTTCAGTCGCCATCGATCCATCTCAGCCCTTAACTAGTTAAATATTTATATGTGTGTTGGGACAGTGGAGGTATTTAAATGCTGTTGAACAGATCTCTGTGATCTCTCTCTCTCTCTTTCTGTTCTTACCATCCAGGTCATTCTCTGGCGTCTCAGTGGTGTACCAGTCACTGGCTGGGCCTGTTCCATTGGCAGTCATGGCTGATACCTGGAAACTGTACTGACTGCCCTTCTCTAGACCTGACAGAGAGAGGGAGAGAGAGAGATGGAGACAGAGAGGTAGAGACAGAGTGTGAGAAACAGAGAAAACATGGCATTATAAGTGACAATAGCTACTTTAATCATTATGTTATATGTGAAGTACACAGTTGTCTGTGCTGCTATACAGTAAACATTCCTATGGTACTGTTGGTTTGATGGATCCATGATGTCTTGCTGGTCTTGACTTCGAATTAACTTAAATTTAAATGTATTTCAACCCAGTCTACAGTGGGTTGAAATGATTCACCTCCTTTTTCACTGTTGTATTCAGAGTGTTTGTTTAGTTTGACAGGCTTCAGGAAACAGAAAATGAAGCTGATGCCTGATGTCATCTAGCTTCAAAAAAGATCTGTCATCTCTCTCTCATGGATTACCTCACCAATGGACCACAGTATGTGAGAATACAGGACTGTTAGTCCAACATGGTTGTCTGCAGCCTGGGGGCTCTGCAGGGAACAGTCCTGGTTCCCTTCCTCTTCACCCTCTATAGTGGAAACTTCACTCACAAGTCAGCTAAATGTCACCTGAAAAAGTTCTCTGACGACTCACTCAATGGCCCCATCACAGGTGGGGACAACAGGGAGTACAGAGAAGTGACCCAGTACTTAAGGGATTGGTCTTCAGCAGGTGTTCAGCAGGTACACTCTGCTCATTGATATAGTGGAGGCTTAAGAGTACCTGGTAATTCAATTGGGCTGGACTTGCAATACAAATGCATTCTATAAGAAAGGCCAGTGCAGACAGTATCTGCTGAGGAGACTCAGATCAGGTCTGTTAGCCTCTTGACCTGGTGAAGGTGGTGGGAGAAAGGAGAATGATGGCTACGATATCATCCCTGTTGGAGAACATGCCCCACCCCATGCAGGACACTGTGACAGCATGGGGCAGCTCCTTCAGTGACAGGCTGCTTCATTGGTGTGTGAAGGAGAGATACTGCAGTGCCTTTCTTCCTGCTGCTGTCAGACTTAACAATTAACAATGAACACCGAAAGTGCCAAATTCTTCATGCACAATATCAGTGTGTACTAAAGAGATAACTTTATTAATTCCCACCTGGGGAAATTTGGTGTTACAGGCAGCATCAATAAAAATAGCAAAGGCAATGGAAAATAATAAATACAAAATACGAAATAAAAAGATGACCATGTGTATGTACATTTTATTACAAAGGACTATAGAAAATATACTGCCGATACAAAAGTGCTTGAGAAATATTGAAAAATAACTGCACAGGATTGAAACAAAAATTGCACATTTGGATATGGATAAATTAAGTACAGTATTAGCTCTATTGCACAGTAAATAAGTATAAATATGTGTCACAGTGGAAATAGAAAAAAATATATCTGCATAGTGTAGCATTTAAGGAAAAAGGGATGTAATATTGCACAGGTTATAGCATGTGTGAGATAGATACAGTAGTGCAAAGAAAAACATCTGTATGTGTGAGGACATGGTGCTATATTATACAATGCCTGAGTTGAATAACCTGACTGCTGTTGGAATGAAGGACCTGCAGCAGTGTTCCTTCTAACTTCACATAACTGTGCAATATTAATAGTTGCTGTGTGCAATAATGTGAATTCCACCATTTTATGTCTTACTTGTTATCTTGTCTACTTATTAGTAACTTCATGCTGGTTTTACTGATGATTCTTACTCTGACACTATCCCCTTTGCTGCTGTACAACTGAAAATGTTCCTGTTGTGGGATTATTTTATCTTAAACTCCCTGATTGGATGGTTTAATGTCTTGTGCTTTTCAAAAGGCTGCAATATTCTAGTATATTTAATGAATTTCAGGTTCAGCTTTTTCTCAGACAGTAAAAAGGAGTGATTATTACTGACAGCCAGGCTTGCACTGGGGAGCTCAGATTCAATACATACATGAACACATTCCCACTGGGGAATGAAATCCTGTGCAGACAAACAGATAAAGATAACATCAGAGAAGAGTAATGAAAAGGAAGATCAGCTTCTTTCTAATCCTGCACATCTCAAATTGAAATAATAGCTAATGCCAACTGAATGCAGCCACGAGCACACACACAGTTTAAACCTTCTGTTTTCTCTGTCTGAACCTTCATGTCAGAGAAAATTTTCATCTGTTTCTCTGAAATTCCAAACATGCAAACTACAGTCTGGATATTTTTGTTAAATTTGGGTCCTCGTTTTATAGTTTGGTCCAAAAAACAAGACGAAATCAAGTCCAGTTTTCCGAAATTTATTTGGAAGAGAAAGTATGTTCAAATGTTAGTCTGTTGATATTCTGTATTTCTATATTAATCTGCCACTGAAACTAGTCAGAATAAATACAGCATTTGCTACTGTTGGAGCAACAGTTGATACAAACTAGTGTCCAGCTGTTTAAGGAATTTACTGACTTTAAATATTTAAGTAAATTACGTGATTCTAACAAAATTAAATAAGAATACATAAACCTGCAGAGCCTCACCTGTGAACAGGTACCAGAAGTTGTTGGGTTCAATGGCCTCTTGGTCTCCACGGCGACCGGTCTTCCTGTATTTGATCTTATAGGCAGTGATGATGCCGTTCTGGGTGCTCCGTGGAGGAGGCTGCCATGACACCTTGATGCTCTGAAAGACAATTACACCAGAGAAAACAAGAAGAAACTAGTTGAGCTGCAAAACATTCTCTTACTGATGGCCCCTGGGAACAGGCTGATAACCCCCCAGACCAAGAGAGACACAAAGTGAGGCCACATCTGCTTGGTACACTTAAAAATGATGGTAAATGGGTACCCAGTGCCAAAGGATGATGAGTTATGACAGCTCACAACAGCTGGCTGGAGATGTTGAGTACTGCATTCTAAAGTATTGACTTAAGGGTTCAGTCTTAATGTGAATGTCCATTTTATGACTGTTACCATACATGACATGTTACTGCATCTATTCATTTCTGTTTTAACCCTCACTGATTTAACTGAAATGTTTCATGAAACTCTGTAGTATAATCTTTACAATGACACCATTGACATGCGTATGCTACCTAGGGATTTAGGAATAACAATCAGTTTAGCTTTTTTTAAGTTGAATTAAAGTATCAGCATAAATGCACATGATGAGGATAAAACACGTGTTACTACAGAGCATGACATTCTAGTGTGTCTCTATTTCCCTCACAGTGAGGTGTGAAACAGTGTAAATCTGACCAGCAATCAGCAGAGAGGCCACCTAGTTTCTGGTGTGTTTCTGTTCTTGCTCAGTTGAGTCTGTTGCTAAGCCGGTGTCTTTGTTTTTCTGTTTTTATTGAATTGCCCTTGCAAAGGCTGTGGTAGTTTGAATTTCACTGCGTGTTTGTGTCTGTGTATTTCTATCTGTACATGCATTACTGTGTATCGGTGTGTGTGTGTGAGAGAGAGAGAGAGAGTGTTTGGGTGTGTTTGCATGAATTTTAATTGCTTTATTTGCATGTTAACAACCCACCTCTGACACATACACACACAGAGACCCACACAGATTCACACAACAGATGTTTACTTAGCCCCTGGTGTGCTCCACTCTGTGAGGCACCTGCCATCAACCATTTTGCTGATATACTCAGTATGACCCTGTATGTGTGTGTGTGTGTGTGTGTGTGTGTGTGTTAGAGTGTGTGTTATGTGTGTTCAACATTAAAAAATGAAGATTAATGAATTAGAAAGTAAAATGCTTCCTCTCTCTCTTTCCCTGCGTCTGTGTGAGTGTTGTAGCTACCTCTCTCTACCTCTTTATCTTTTTTGTCTAATCAAACTTCTACTTAAAAATAAATGCAATGGGATAATTTGCTAATACTTTTTGACACTCTACTGAAAACAGTACACAGGCAGTATATTAATCTTTCACATCATCAGCTTCATTGATTTTTGTAAATATATGCTAATTCGGAATTTGAAGTTTGGAAGTTGTGGACTGCTCCAAAAACACCTGTTTGGAACATTCCACGGGTAAACAGGTTCATTGGTAACAGGTGATAGTATCATGACTGAGTATAAAAATGGTGTCCTCGAAATGCTCGTCATTCACAAGCAAGGGAGGTTCACCACTTTGGAAACACATGGGCACAGGAACACTTAGTAGAACCTTTGTTGGCAAACACAGTTTGTTTTTATTGACATTTTACACAGCCTACCAGCATTTTTGGAATTGGGGTGGTGATAATTAAAACGGAAATTACAGCTTAATTGTTCCTAACGGAAGTTTAGTAATTTGGGGGGCGCCGTAGCAAGTGTAAGCAGTGTATTTGCTAAAATAATTTAGTCAAATCTAATCTTTAGTGTATATTTAGAGTCATATTTGGCTCCAAGTTATGACTTGACTGTAAATATATTTCAATACTTGACAAGCAAACTAGCCTTGCCACATGGCTTAGTCAGAAAGGGCTCTACTCATTTTGTATGGGCCCAAAAAATAGGAAGTTTTTGGCTCGTAGTAGTTGTAATTTGGAGCAATGTTTTTAAGACTGGTTTCCTGTTTTGTTCGCATACGCACGCAAACTAGGATAACCCTGCATGCAAGCAGCATTTGCAAGTTTTATGAGGATAGAAATGCATTTTATTAATTTATTAGACCTCAAGGATACACACTGTTGGTGAGAAACAGTGAATGTAAACATACATAACTGTGTTTATGACAGTTGATGTGATAATAGAACCGCCAGCCAATCAGAAACTGGTATTTTCTATTGCCACAGTGAATTTTCCAGTAAGAGCGCACATTGAAGTGGACTGTCGTTTTAAACAAAACACACACAGCTCAGAACCAGACGGTCACTTACACATGTACACATGTACAGATTGTATCACACACATTCACACATCTGTTGCTGCTGTTGTATCATATCAGCACACACACACACACACACACACACACACACGCAGATACACACATACTCTCTCACTCTCTCTCCCTGATGGTGTGTGTATCCCTCCATCAGCTGTGGCATAAGTCATTGGGCCAATGAGCATTTTAAATATTCAGCCAGTGTTACTATGACGATGGCCACAGAGGAATTCATTAACATTTATCTGCACCTGTTCCCTCTGTTGCTCCTCATCCTGCTAATTGATTACAGCAGAACTGATTACTGAGAGGGAGGGGGGAGTAGAAGAGAAGCAGAAGGATGGAGAGAGAGAATAAAGAAGGGGACAAATTGAATAAATGTGTTTACAGGCCAAATTCCTCCATACTCTCTCTCCCTCTCTCTGTGTGTGTCTCTCTTTCTCTCTCTGGTTGGGTGTTGCACTTCATTAACTAATTAGACAGTTTTATAGGACACAGTTGGATGAGAGGTCTCCATGGAAACAATACAGAAGCTAAATTCATGTTGGAACAACTCCCGCAGAGACACAAAGAGGCAAACCATCCATGAAGGAGGACACCACCACACTGTTTCTACATGGAAATACTACTCCACAACAGAAATAAGTGCTGCTGCTCCTACTGTTATTAGTGATGCTATTACTGTTATCACTACTGCTTCTCCGACTGTTATTCCTGCTGCTCCTCTTATTATTGTTGCTGCTACTACTTTCATTAATACTGCTGCTCCTACTGCTATTACTGCTGCTACTGTTATTGCACCAGCTGCTCATACTATTGTTACTGATGTTCGTCATACTATTGGCTGCTGCTCCTGTTATTACTGGTGCTAATATTATTATTACTGCTGCAGCTGCCATTACTGTTATTACTCCTGCTATGACTTCTATTACTGCTGATGCTACTTCAGTCATTGCTTCTGCTACTGCTCTCGTGGCTGCTATGTCACTGCTTTTGTTATAGGTACAAATACTACTGCTCCTGCAGCCACTGTTGAACCTTTCTTTTACCTGAAGTGAAATATACTGGAATTATCAAGTTCACGGTGTTAGTATGATCTATCCTTCAGATTTTGACTTCTGTCACTGGTTGTCAGCAGATCAACATGTATATTATTGGTTGAAGTTCATTCATCACCTGATTCAAAACAGCTGAACCACAGTGTGTTGTGTTCATTAATTTGTTCATTTTCATCTCTTCACAAAGGACACTGAAGTAAATGGGCTCCATGGATCAATTAAGTCGGTTTCAGATGTACTCTCTTTTGTTGCGTAAATTAGAGGTGATGGCCTTAGGCTGTACTGTAACATTTACTCTTTTTTTTCTGTCTGAGTGGAGCAGAAAATGTTGGGAGCAGAAATCCCACCTGAAGCTGCTTTGTATTCAGATGCAGCTGACACTGCATAGCAGCAGGGCAAGTGAAGCCGTGGCCTCGTTCACAGCCTTCGAATAGGCAGAGAGTCTCTGTCTTTTTTAATTTTCCATGGGGAAAATGCAGGGAAGTCTGCAGAAAGATGATGAATATAACACTCATAATTACAAGTAGTGGTATTAATCAAAATGACATAATGAACAAAGACAACAATACTGATAACATAACTTAAATGATCGTAAAAATTAAATTTCATCTGCTATCTTTGGATTAGCCGTGCTAGCCTTGTCTGCATATGTGTATATGAATAATGTCTATGATGCGTTGGTGGCTAACTGGTTTTATATGAACTCATGGTAATGCTAGCCTCGGTTTGATTGTGTATTTTGGGTATTAAGAAAACACTGTGTAATGTAATTTATACTATATTTTGCACTTCATATAAGTCTGTGTCTCTTTGATAGAATGTGGACAATAATATTAAAATAATAATAATTGAATGATTCCCTGTGCCTTCCTGTTTCAAAAAAGGCATACCTGTTATTATTATTATTATTATTGTTGTTATTTACTCTTATTGACTGTTATCTGAGATAAAATGTCAAGAATTGATAACATATGCCAATACTATTATTTTCACTGCCTTACTGTGGTTAATGAAGTAAGACTGATATTGGTGGAATTGAATTGAGTGGCAGTTAAATTTTGCCGTCGTGTAGAGTGGCCAGTGTAATAACTGAGAGATGCCCTGTGCCTTTCTGTTTCAGAAAAAGGAGAGTAAAGAATAGAGTGCCACAGAACTCTGAGCCTGGTGTGTGCCTCTGTCTGTTACAATGCAGAGCAACTAGTTTCTGGGTCTGGGTAAAATTGTTCCAAACTGTCAGTTTGTCCTGAAGAGTTCATGGTGATGACCTGTTTTGGAAACCCAGTTATAAAAACTGGCTGTGTGATTTGGCCATCATTGTGTATACATTACCAAGAACCTCTCAGAGCTAAACCTCAAGCACCAGCAGGTTCTCAGCTCTCTGCTTTCAAATGTGAAATCATTTGAAGCAAAATTAAAGCTGTGGCAAGTGCAACTGGAAGAGGGTAACACTATGTATTTGTGTACCCTGCAAAATGAGAGCCTGCTATAACATCTGAATTTAATGGTGAGTGTGCAGAACTCCTTCGGGCACTTGGTGAGAGGTTTCAGGACATAAAAAGTGAAAAGGAGGAACTGAACGTACAGTCCCCTCCAAAAGTATTGGAACAGTGAGGCCAAATCCTCTGTTTTTGCTGTAGACTGAAAACATTTGGGTGTGACATCAAAAGATGAACATGAGACAAGAGACCAACATTTCAGCTTTTATTTGCAGGGATTTGCATCTGGATCTGATACACAACTTAGAAGATAGCATTACTTGTAACAGAACACCATATTTTTAGGTGAGCAAAATTATTGGAACACATAGACTAAAAATAGATTAAAGTGAATAAGACTTAATATTTAGTTGCAATAACTGCATCAAGCCTGTGACCCACCAAATATTTGCTTTCTTCTTTTGTGATTTCCAGGCTTTCACTGCAGCCTTGTTTTGGGTAGTTACTCTCTTCAGTCTCCTCTTTAGCAGGTAAAATGCATGTTCTATGGGGTTTAAGTCTGGAGATTGACTTGGCCAGTCTAAAACCTTCCACTTCTTGCCCCTGATGAGCTTGTTTGTTGTTTTGGCAGTGTGTTTTGGGTCATTATCTTGCTGCACGATGAAGGATCTCCCAATCAGTTTTTTTCTTTTCAATTGACAAGTAGACAAAATGTGTCTGTAGACTTCTGAGTTCATTTTGCTGCTGCCATCGTGTGCTACATCATCAGTGAAGATTAATGAGCCCGTCCCAGGAGAAGCTATGAAAGCCCAAGCCATGACATAACCTCCACTTTGTTTCACAGATGAGCTTGTATGTTTGGGATCATGAGCAGATCCTCTCTTTCTCCAAACTTTAGCCTTTCCATCACGTTGGCAAAGGTTAATCTTTGTTTCATTTTCATCTTGCTAAAGAGTGGTTTGCATCTTCTGGTGTAGCCTCTGTACTTTTGTTCCTGAAGTCTTCTGCAGCAGTAGATTGTGATACCTTCACTCCTGCCCTCTGGAGGTTGTTGCTGATGTCAGTAACAGTTGTTTCAGGGTCTTTATTTACAGCTCTCACAATGTTTCTGTCATCAACTGCTGCTGTATTCGTTGGTCTACCCGTTCGACGTCTGTTACTTAGTACACCAGTACTTTCTTTCTTCTTCAGGATATTCCAAATGGTTGTACTGGCTATGGCCAATGTTTGTGCAATGGCTTTGATTGATTTTCCATCTTCTCTTAGCTTCACAATTGCTTGTTTTTCACCCAAAGACAGCTCTCTGGTTTTCATGTTGGTAACACCTCTAACTATAAATGCAGTCTGCACAGGCAAAACCCAAATCTGAAACTGAGCGTAGACATTCAGCGCTATTTATTGTTTGAATAACCAATGTAATTGGACACAGCAGGGCAACAAACAGGGCAACAGACAGACAGGGCACACCTGTCAGTCACACGTTCTAATACTTTTGCTCACATGAAAAAATGGGTGGGTTAAAACAAAAGGTGCTATCTTCTTAGTTGTGCATCAGACCCATAAAGGAATTGGCCTCACTGTTCCAATGCTTTTAGAGGGGAGTGCACAGAGTTGTATTTTATTATTGTGTTACCAATTAATGTGTCTGACAACGTACAATATGACATCATTGAGCTACAAAGCATTTTAAGAACTGACTCTGTGGCACCCCCCACCCCCCCAGCAAGAGACCCAACCACAACAACTTTGCATATGCATAATATCGATCCTCAGGTGCTGCTTCATCATCAGTTACCCCACCACCACCCCCAAGGTACAGTGGCTGGGATAAGCCAGTCACAAGAGCAAACATCACAAAATTGCTTGTGGCTTGACGAGTTGATGCATACAACAAGACACCTTTATTGTGTGGGCCCACATAGAATAATAACAATGAATATGGGTGTTTGGATATGAGTCACGTGCCATCAGTGCGTATTGCCCTTTAAGTATAAACCCGATTCTGATGCTTCATAATTGGAACTCAATGTAGAGGATTCAAACTCAAAATGTGTGAAAAGGTCCTGAAAAGCCTATGGTCACAGTGTTTTCTATTCGTCAGGTCATCTGACAAAAGTGCAAAACCTGTTTTGGAACCTTCAAACTCATGGATCTGTTACTCAAAGTGGACTTCCTGGATCTGATCTGGATTTCACCTTATGCAAACCTGAAACTGCTACTACTTCCATCCTCCTGTGTGTTGCTGATGCAGGGCAGACAACTGCGTATTTCCCATAGAAGTATCGTCAGTATTATTGTATTTCCAGCTGTACTTTGAGTCTTTGTGCTGCTGAGCAGTTTGTCTGATCAATGGATGAAAAAGCTTTGAAGAAAAAAAACCTTAAAACTGAATCTGGAATTAGCTCAGTGGGTTTCTCTTTTTTTCTGTGTGCTGATCTGCAGTGTGAGAGCTGCATACTGAACACCTCATCCACCCTGTGACCTCCACACACACACACACACACACACACACACACACACACACACACACACACAGGACCATGAGCGTAAGCGCTCCCTGAATTCAATCTGTGATTGTTTGTTCATGTCCTCTGGGTGAGAGCTGCAACCATGGGACTGTGTGTGTGCGTGTGTCTGGTGTGTGTGTGTGTGCATGTGCTTATGTCCTCTGGGTAAAAGGAGCAATCACATGGAAGGCAGACTGTCTCTATTTGCTCTGCAATACAACATGCAGCACCATAGAGTGTCTGGTGTGTGTCTGATGTGTGTGTGTGTGTGTGTGTGTATTCAGCAAATAAACAGCTGTTAGGCTTTAGAACAATATATAAAAAATAGTCATAGAGGTGTGTTTGAGCAGTTGTTTCTCTGTGTACACTGAAGGAATTTTCAGATATGGTTTCTGGGTATGAAAGCCACAGTCTGTAATCCAATTCAATTAAAATGCCCAAAACTGACATTCAGACATAGTAGAAGCTGCTGTCACTGTCACATTGATCAGTACGTCTTTAATGTAGGGATTGACAGGAGATGACAAACAAATCACTTATTAATTTATTAAGTTTAATTGTGAAAGTTTCTTTACATTAGTAAAGTTCAGTTGGTCTGGTTGAAGAAAAAAAAAATATCCACAACAAGTAACAGTTATTTTCAACTGTTAGTTTTTTGATGAGTAGGTGAAAAAATAATGTCAGGAAATTTAAAATATGGCCATCACAAGTTTACAGAGCCATGCACACGTCTTTACGAAAAAAGGCTTGTTTTGTCAAAGCAGGGAGATTACTGCTGGGCTCAAACTTGCGACTTCCTGGTCACGGGACCCTCCCTGCTTTAATGAGAGCCTGGCTGTTGACTGCTCTGTCTAACTGGGAGATAAGGTGGGCGGAGCTTCAGGTGAAGTTGGAGTGATGTTTCATTCAGAGGAGAAGACAGTTCGAGGGTGAAACAGAGCTGATGAAGGACAACAAACTGATTATGGTCTGTTTAGTATATGAGGGCGTAATCATCACAATATCACAATGACTCCACACAAATCATCAGAGCCAGGGAATCTGAGATGATTAACAGTAATTATCTGCTGTTCAGCGACATCATCACAGATGGAGATGCAGAGAACAGCTGGTATTTCACGCTGTAAGAATAATGTAATGAATGAACGAAAGATGACTAGATGATGTGTGTGCAGATCAGAAGTGAAGTGACTGACTGACCGAATGGAGAAATGAATTAATGAATGATTAAATGAGAGACAGAATTGATCGATAAGTGTCTGACCAACCTAAGGAATATGTAACTTACTTGGTAAATCATTCAATTTTTTAGGGGAAGACTTGGGTTAAGTTTAGGGTAAGGCTAGGTTAATTTGAGGATTTTCCTAAGGCTTGGGCAGAGGATATGGTTATTCCTCGGGAAATGAATTGTCAATGTAATGTTCCCTGAGGTGATGGAAACATTACTGTGTGTGTGTGTGTGTGTGTGTTTGTAGCATGTATTTCCAATGTTGTGGGGACATAAATCTGTTTACATTGTGGGACTCGTCTTACTTGTGGGGACAAAATGCAGGTCCCCATAATGTAAATCATTCTAGAGGAAATGAATGTAAGTCCATGTAACGTAACCCAAAAATAATGGAAACCAGACTGTCTGTGTGTGTGTGTGTGTGTGTGTGTGTCTGTGTGTGTGTGTGTGTGTGTGGGTGGGTTAGGGTGGAGAAAATGTGAATCTCTCTGCTCTCATCAAGTTTCTGCTGTCAAACCAACTTTTCAGACAAACTGAGCTTTTCTGACATTTCTCCACTTTCCTCCAGTCAATGGAGCGTTACTGTCAGTATGTGTGTTGTTGAATGCTTGGTTGAGCCAGAATTTACAGTATGTCAGTTTGTGGGCTTTTTACCCAGAAATCTCCAGGGGGTCCAGCCAGGGTCACTGTCTCTGCTGTCAGTGTCAGGATCAAGAGTGGATTCTGGGAACATTCAGCACACTATAAACTTTTAGCCCGACTATGAGAACAGCTTTTGAAATTGTTCCTGTTGGAGCAATTAAATCTCCCAGTGAGGCTCTGCAGGAGTCAGATGTGTTACTCTGGAGAACCTGGAGACTCATTTCGCTGTTAATTAAAAGAACCAGCAGCGAAGGCTCGAGCTGCGTTCAGTGTGAAGTGTTGGGACATGAAATGAGGATTTAAAGAGTACATAATGAAAACTCTCAGTTAATGCAGGGCATTATTCATTCTGCTCTTCTCACATGTATTCGCTCTTGTTTCACACAGACACATTTTCACTCTCACATACATTCATTTTACTCTCAAGTGCACATACTTTCCCTCTCATATTGATGCATTTCCCACTCATATGCATTTGTTTTCACTGTTAACAAGAAATCCGAGCATTAAAATGATTTTGGAAGGATTTTGAAAAATGTCTAAATACTGTATCAAGGAGAGGGATCATGGAGACAGAAGGACATAACTTCGTGTCAAAACTGCATTTGAACTCTGGAAGTGACTGTGAAGTGCATTTTTACACAAGGTTGTGAAATTCTCAGCTGATCAACCATCCTTCAGCCATGGAAGACAAAAAAAACAAAAAACATACCTTATACAGAGACACAAAGGAACTTTTCCATTGGTTTAAACTGAATCAATGAACTAAATATGTTTTTCTCCAATCTGAAAGTTTATTCCAGAACAGAACTATCAGTGTATCATAGGATTTTATTTTTGACATTGTGATACAACATTCGTTTCACTGTCTGCAGAGTTATTCCAGGAAAGTTTCTGATCTATGAAGAGCCGCTGGATGTGACCTTTACTGTGTCAGACACAAGAAAACAGTTTCGATTTGAGTTTCAGCTGGTTTGAACTTTGACACACACACACACACACACACGCACGCACACACACGCACACACGCACACACACACACACACACACACACACACACACACACACACACACACACACACACTGCCTGAGTGTGTGAGCAGCCATTAAGCAGTGAACAGGGTGCAGGAGCAGGAGTTCAGCACAGTTTGTTTTCATGTGCAGTTTTTAGAGATTTGTATTTTTCTATAAAACCACTATGCTAGCTGCTAGAACTGCTCATCATTGCTTTAAACATTTTAGCACTGGTATCTCGGACAATTGAGGGTAAACAATCAGCAATATTAAGGCACACGTGACTTGACATGATTTCTCTGAATAACTGTAAAGAAATAATTTATCCTGCCTGCCGGCCTGCACAGTGAGAGGCGGTTGCTAGGCAGCGTACGTGTTTACTTTCAGAGACGCTGCGCAGTGAGAGCTGTGACAGGCAAGAGAATAATAGACAATAAAATATGTTTTAATCACTATTCTGAGTCACATTATTGAATGCTTCAGTAGTAAGCCGTGTTCTAAGCGGGATAATGTAGAGTGAGCAGGTTCCCCATGCTTCACATCAGGCTTCTATGTCATCCTGTCTGGGTTTATTTCTCAATAGGCCCCTGCTCAGTATACATTATCCCTTACTTAACATATTTAGCAACTTAGCCCAGTTTAATGTTCATACAGCAGACTTTTCAGTTAAATGAAGCCTGTGAGCTACTTCAGGCAGTCAGGTTGAGTCCGCTGATAATCCAGATGGGATATTCTCACAGCACAATACTTACTCTAACACATCTACTGCATGTAAGTTGTTATACAAATGATTGTGACATCAGTCTACTCGCCAAACATCTGTGGTGTACATATTCCACATTAACATGCAGACTATGGAATGATTAATCTGGCCATATTGCAGCAGAACTATGACTTGATGCCATCGTGGGACTCCCATCATCCTTCGCGTGCAAGCCAAGCACTGCTAAAAATAAACCTGACGAGAAATTTAGGATGAATGTGCCAATAACAAAAAAGGAATGGAGGATACTCCATCGACTTTTGGAGCTGATGCGTGGCAGCATTTCAGTTTTTCTGCTTCAAGTGCTGATAATTTTGAAAGTAAAATGACAAAAACTAAACAATTTGCAAATACTGCTGGACAATAATTAACAACATTATAATATATATATATATATATATATATACATACATATATATATATATATATATATATATATATATATATATATGAGAACCATTTGGCACATACCCACCCACAAAAACTCAAATCACAACAACATACTGTGATAAAAAGCTTCAGGTCTATGAAAACTGCACATGAAAACAAACTGTGCTGAACTCTTTTGTCTCCACTAACAGTCTTTTAGCACACTGCTCGCTCATGCTGTGTTTTTCTCAGTGTTTTTTCGTGTCTGTCGGCTTTAATCTGGTCAATCTCTGTGTCCACAAGTCGCTTGTGCCTTAATATTGCTTATTGTTAGCCCTCAATTGTCCGAGATACCAGTGCTAAAATGTTTAAAGCAATGATGAGCAGTTCTAGCAGCTAGCATAGTAGTTTGATAGAAAAATATAAATCTCTAAAAACTGCACATGAAAACAAACTGTGCTGAACTCCTGCTCCTGCACCCTGTTCACTGCTTAATGGCTACTCACACACTCAAGCAGTGTGTGTGTGTGTGTGTGTGTGTCAAAGTTCAAACCAGCTGAAACTCAAATCGAAACTGTTTTCTTGTGTCTGACACAGTAAAGGTCACATCCAGCGGCTCTTCATGGATCAGAAACTTTCCTGGAATAACTCTGCAGACAGTGAAACGAATGTTGTATCACAATGTCAAAAACTAGAAAATTCCCCCTGGGAAATTTTGAAAGGGACACGGGGTGTGTTGGAGCTGACAAAATTATCTACGTTTTAAAGTTTGAATGAAGTCTCTAGGACAAAGTATGGCCGAGCAGCGGACAATTGAAAAAGGCTGAAATTTGAGGAAATTTCCCCATTCATTTCTTATGGGAAATTTATCGCAGTTGTTTGCGTCTTACGTCGGCCTTCGATGGTCATAGCTCGAAAACCGTAAGAGATATCAAAATGTGCCGAGGGTCATTTTGAGCCGACAAAATTATCTACGTTTTAAAGTTTGAATGAAGTCTCTAGGAGAAACTATGGCGAAGCAGCGGACAATTGAAAAAGGCTGCAATGTGAGAAAACTGCAGATATCAGAGGTAGTCAGTCCCTGATTAATGAATTGCTCTCAGCTGTGTTTCTGTGGCTTTCTCCTTGTCTGTCTCTGTTGATCACCTCAGCTGTCTGTGTCTGCTTCTCTCCTCTGCTTCATGTCTCTGTTAACATGAATTAATGAATTGAATCAATAAACATGAATGGAGCTAATGCTAACGGAGCTAACAGAGCTAACACTAACGGAGCGAACAGCTAACGGTGCGAATAGAGCTAACGGCGCTAACGCTAACAGAGCTAACTGTGCTAACAGAGCTAACAGAGCTAACGGCGTTAACAAGGGGGCGGGGGGATGGGGTTTTCATTATGCATTTGTCTGTGTGTGTGTGTTTATGTATCTGTCGTTGTGTGTGACTGCGTATGTGTGTGTCTTCGTCTGTTTGTGTGTGTGTGTGTGTCTGCTTGAACGACACAAGCAGCCCAACCTGCTCCAACATGGAGATGTGTATAGTATATATGTGTCTGAATGTGTGTGTGTGTGTGTGTGCGTGTGTGCCTGTGTAACTTTTGCATTTGTGTGACTACTGTCTCAACCTCTTTGGCAAAGAGCTTTCTGAAGCTGAGTTTAACTGTTTGTTGGACGGAGATTGTTTTCAAACAATGCCCTTGTTTTGACAGAGCTCGTTAAGATAATCATTCTCAGGCTTGTTGTCCTGCAGATGTGTGTGCGTGGGTTATTGACCGGTGTGTGTGTAAATGACAGTTGCACCTGTTAAACTCTTCCCTTGAAAAGCGGCTTTTTCGCTGTCGGTTTCTTCCGAACAACTTGCGATTGTGTCAAAACCGTAGCTGCTATCAAAAAACCGATTACACTGTGAGATGCGGACAAGTCTGGGCCAGATGTACGTGTGTTTTATGTCCAGATATTCTTTAGAAAAATGACAAAATGGTCGACTTAAAAAGACTCTGCGACTCAGAGAACAGGAGTTTGTATTGTATGCAGTGAGATTTGGGTTCGGCGAACCTCCTGAACTAAATCCTCTGGTGAGAGAACCGTACCTCGTATCAGAGTGTACTATAGATCATCGGACTCCCGAGACCTTCCTGAGTCCGACCATCTCCTCGTTTTATTCCTGAGACAACAACTTTTCGTTTTATGGCGATCTAAAGACAGGAGGCATTTCTGCTTTACTCACAAAACAGCTCTGAATTTTTACATTGGAGTCAATGGGAGAGCAGAAGGGAGTTGGCTGCACACAAAGTCTCACTATTTAAATTCAGTACATCTCTCGGCTTTTTCGAGGACATCACATGAAAGAGGACAAGTTTGTCTACAAAAGATCCCAAAATTATGTGTCTCCTATTCACCGTTTGGATTTTACGGCAATTTTAGAAACACATTTCAGGCGATTTCTCACCGGCTGTCTCACTCTAACTTTTGAATTTATCCACTCTAGGGGGAGAAATTCTGAGCATTTTTGTGAGAAACTTGATGGTCTTCAGATGGTCGTAGCTCGAAAACCGTAAGAGATATCAAAAAATGTGCCGGTATTAATTTTGAGCTGACAAATTTATCTACGTTTTAAACTTTGAATGAAGTCTCTAGGACAAAGTATGGCCGAGCTGCGGACAATTGAAAAAGGCTGAAATTTGAGGAAATTTCCCCATTCATTTCTTATGGGAAATTTATCGCAGTTGTTCGCGTCTTACGTCGGCCTTCGATGGTCATAGCTCGAAAACCGTAAGATTTATCAAAATGTGCCGAGGGTCATTTGGAGCCGACAAAATTATCTACGTTTTAAAGTTTGAATGAAGTCTCTAGGACAAAGTATGGCCGAGCAGCGGACAATTGAAAAAGGCTGAAATTTGAGGAAATTTCCCCATTCATTTCTTATGGGAAATTTATCGCAGTTGTTTGCGTCTTACGTCGGCCTTCGATGGTCATAGCTCGAAAACCGTAAGAGATATCAAAATGTGCCGAGGGTCATTTTGAGCCGACAAAATTATCTACGTTTTAAAGTTTGAATGAAGTCTCTAGGAGAAACTATGGCGAAGCAGCGGACAATTGAAAAAGGCTGCAAATTGAGAAAACGGCAGATATCAGAGGTAGTCAGTCCCTGATTAATGAATTGCTCTCAGCTGTGTTTCTGTGGCTTTCTCCTTGTCTGTCTCTGTTGATCACCTCAGCTGTCTGTGTCTGCTTCTCTCCTCTGCTTCATGTCTCTGTTAACATGAATTAATGAACTGAATCAATAAACATGAATGGAGCTAATGCTAACGGAGCTAACAGAGCTAACACTAACTGAGCTAACAGCTAAAGGTGCGAATATAGCTAACGGCGCTAGCGCTAACAGAGCTAACTGTGCTAACAGAGCTAACAGAGCTAACGGCGTTAACAAGGGGGCGGGGGGATGGGGTTTTCATTATGCATTTGTCTGTGTGTGTGTGTTTATGTATCTGTCGTTGTGTGTGACTGCGTATGTGTGTGTCTTCGTCTGTTTGTGTGTGTGTGTCTGCTTGAACTACACAAGCAGCCCAACCAGCTCCTACATGGAGATGTGTCTGGTATATGTGTGTCTGAACGTGTGTGTGTGTGTGTGTTTGTTTGTGTGCGTGTGTAACTTCTGCCCCACCTGCTGATAATTACCTCTCTACCTCTCCCACTTTTTACCTGTTCCTGTTCAGTTTTGACGTGCTTGTTTTTAATCACTTTTTAGCTGTTGGTTAGCCCTGCTTGTGTGTGTGTTTGTGTGACTACTGTCTCAACCTTTTTGGCAAAGCGCTTGGTGAAGCTGAGTTTAACTGTTTGTTGGATGGAGATTGTTTTCAAACAATGCCCTTGTTTTGACTGAGCTCGTTAAGATAATCATTCTCAGGCTTGTTGTCCTGCAGATGTGTGTGCGTGGGTTATTGACCGGTGTGTGTGTAAATGACAGTTGCACCTGTTAAACTCCTCCCTTGAAAAGCGGCTTTTTCGCTGTCGGTTTCTTCCGAACAACTTGCGATTGTGTCAAAACCGTAGCTGCTATCAAAAAACCGATTACACTGTGAGATGCGGACAAGTCTGGGCCAGATGTACGTGTGTTTTATGTCCAGATATTCTTTAGAAAAATGACAAAATGGTCGACTTAAAAGACTCTGCGACTCAGAGAACAGGAGTTTGTATTGTATGCAGTGAGATTTGGGTTCGGCGAACCTCCCGAACTAAATCCTCTGGTGAGAGAACCGTACCTCGTATCAGAGTGTACTATAGATCATCGGACTCCCGAGAACTTCCTGAGTCCGGCCATCTCCTCGTTTTATTCCTGACACAACAACTTTTCGTTTTATGGCGATCTAAAGACAGGAGGCATTTCTGCTTTGCTCACAAAACAGCTCTGAATTTTAACATGGGACTTAATGGGAGAACAGGAGGGCGCTGGCTGCACAAAACGTCTCACTATTTAAATTCAGTAAGTCTCTCGGCTTTTTCGAGGACATCACACGAAAGAGGACAAGTTTGTCTACAAAATGAGCCCAAAATTATGCGTGTAGAGTGTAATTTGTGGCCGTAGCGACGAGAAAAAGAGAAGATTTTCAGATCGTTTTTAGACTCTGTGCCACTCTAGCACGCACTCTAGCACGAACATTCCGCGCAATACACACCCATTATAATCTCAAAATTTCCCGCCAAACGATCACTGTCATTGAACAGTGACTGATCAAAAACTATAGGACCAATCAAAATGTGGATGAACACACCAATAGACCAGACTTGGGTCTACATTTTAAAGTTGAAATGAAGTCTCTCGGTGAATGTATGCCTGAGCTACAGATGTTTGAAAAACTCCAATTTCAATCTTGTTTTTTTCACCGGTCCCATTCATTTCTTATGGGAAATTTATCGCAGTTTTTCGCGTCTTACGACGCGAAAAACTGCGATAAATTTGAGAAAAGTAATAGCACACCGATCCCGAACAATACGCACGTTTTGATATATAATTTGCGAGGGTTTTCTCAAAGCTGTGGGGCGAGTTTGAGGACGAAAACTTGGAGGAAGATGAAAAATAATAACTAGAAAATTCCCTCTGGGAAATTTTGAAAGGGACACGGGGTGTGTTCGAGCCGACAAAATTATCTACGTTTTAAAGTTTGAATGAAGTCTCTAGGACCAAGTATGCCCGAGCAGCGGACAATTGAAAAAGGCTGAAATTTGAGGAAATTTCCCCATTCATTTCTTATGGGAAATTTATCGCAGTTGTTTGCGTCTTACGTCGGCCTTCGATGGTCATAGCTCGAAAACCGTAAGAGATATCAAAATGTGCCGAGGGTCATTTTGAGCCGACAAAATTATCTACGTTTTAAAGTTTGAATGAAGTCTCTAGGAGAAACTATGGCGAAGCAGCGGACAATTGAAAAAGGCTGCAATGTGAGAAAACTGCAGATATCAGAGGTAGTCAGTCCCTGATTAATGAATTGCTCTCAGCTGTGTTTCTGTGGCTTTCTCCTTGTCTGTCTCTGTTGATCACCTCAGCTGTCTGTGTCTGCTTCTCTCCTCTGCTTCATGTCTCTGTTAACATGAATTAATGAACTGAATCAATAAACATGAATGGAGCTAATGCTAACGGAGCTAACAGAGCTAACACTAACTGAGCTAACAGCTAAAGGTGCGAATATAGCTAACGGCGCTAGCGCTAACAGAGCTAACTGTGCTAACAGAGCTAACAGAGCTAACGGAGTTAACAAGGGGGCGGGGGGATGGGGTTTTCATTATGCATTTGTCTGTGTGTGTGTGTTTATGTATCTGTCGTTGTGTGTGACTGCGTATGTGTGTGTCTTCGTCTGTTTGTGTGTGTGTGTCTGCTTGAACTACACAAGCAGCCCAACCTGCTCCTACATGGAGATGTGTCTGGTATATGTGTGTCTGAATGTGTGTGTGTGTGTGTGTTTGTTTGTGTGCGTGTGTAACTTCTGCCCCACCTGCTGATAATTACCTCTCTACCTCTCCCACTTTTTACCTGTTCCTGTTCAGTTTTGACGTGCTTGTTTTTAATCACTTTTTAGCTGTTGGTTAGCCCTGCTTGTGTGTGTGTTTGTGTGACTACTTTCTCAACCTTTTTGGCAAAGCGCTTGGTGAAGCTGAGTTTAACTGTTTGTTGGATGGAGATTGTTTTCAAACAATGCCCTTGTTTTGACTGAGCTCGTTAAGATAATCATTCTCAGGCTTGTTGTCCTGCAGATGTGTGTGCGTGGGTTATTGACCGGTGTGTGTGTAAATGACAGTTGCACCTGTTAAACTCCTCCCTTGAAAAGCGGCTTTTTCGCTGTCGGTTTCTTCCGAACAACTTGCGATTGTGTCAAAACCGTAGCTGCTATCAAAAAACCGATTACACTGTGAGATGCGGACAAGTCTGGGCCAGATGTACGTGTGTTTTATGTCCAGATATTCTTTAGAAAAATGACAAAATGGTCGACTTAAAAAGACTCTGCGACTCAGAGAACAGGAGTTTGTATTGTATGCAGTGAGATTTGGGTTCGGCGAACCTCCTGAACTAAATCCTCTGGTGAGAGAACCGTACCTCGTATCAGAGTGTACTATAGATCATCGGACTCCCGAGAACTTCCTGAGTCCGGCCATCTCCTCGTTTTATTCCTGACACAACAACTTTTCGTTTTATGGCGATCTAAAGACAGGAGGCATTTCTGCTTTGCTCACAAAACAGCTCTGAATTTTAACATGGGACTTAATGGGAGAACAGGAGGGCGCTGGCTGCACAAAACGTCTCACTATTTAAATTCAGTAAGTCTCTCAGCTTTTTCGAGGACATCACACGAAAGAGGACAAGTTTGTCTACAAAATGAGCCCAAAATTATGCGTGTAGAGTGTAATTTGTGGCCGTAGCGACGAGAAAAAGAGAAGATTTTCAGATCGTTTTTAGACTCTGTGCCACTCTAGCACGCACTCTAGCACGAACATTCCGCGCAATACACACCCATTATAATCTCAAAATTTCCCGCCAAACGATCACTGTCATTGAACAGTGACTGATCAAAAACTATAGGACCAATCAAAATGTGGATGAACACACCAATAGACCAGACTTGGGTCTACATTTTAAAGTTGAAATGAAGTCTCTCGGTGAATGTATGCCTGAGCTACAGATGTTTGAAAAACTCCAATTTCAATCTTGTTTTTTTCGCCCGTCCCATTCATTTCTTATGGGAAATTTATCGCAGTTTTTCGCGTCTTACGACGCGAAAAACCGCGATAAATTTGAGAAAAGTAATAGCACACCGATCCCGAACAATACGCACGTTTTGATATATAATTTGCGAGGGTTTTCTCAAAGCTGTGGGACGAGTTTGAGGACGAAAACTTGGAGGAAGATGAAAAATAATAAGAAGAAGAAGAAGAAGAAACGCGCGGGATAGTAATAAGTGACTCGGGGCTACGCCCCGAGTCACTGGCTCCTGCAGCTATTTCATAGCTGTAGGAGCCAGTGACTCGGGACGTTGCCCCGTGTCCCTAATAAGAAGAAGAAGAAGAAACGCGCGGGATAGTAATAAGTGACTCGGGGCTACGCCCCGAGTCACTGGCTCCTGCAGCTATGAAATAGCTGTAGGAGCCAGTGACTCGGGACGTTGCCCCGTGTCCCTAATAAAATCCTATGATACACTGATAGTTCTGTTCTGGTATTACATTTCAGGCAGGCCAAAGGAGCCTGCAAGAAGCATTTGGAGCCTTGCTTCGCAGTCAGAGAGCTAAAGAAATAACAAGATGCATCTGTGAATGTATATCCAAAGACTTAAGGCCATTTTCTGTGGTCAACAACGATGGTAAATGGTAAATGGACTGTATTTACATAGGGCTTTCCTAGTCTGCCAACCACTCAAAGCACTTTATAACATGAGCCTGCATTCACCCATTCACACATGCTAGCTAGGCCACCTGCTCATTACGAGCATTAACACACTCACACAGCCATGCACAGCATCGGGAGAAAGTTGGGGTTCAGTATCTTGCCCATGTAGAGGCCAGGGATCGAACCACCAACCATAAGTGGACGACTGTCTTTTTGAATGAGATCATCTCTCTCTGCCTCATGTCTTTCATGCTGCTGTTGTGCAAGAGGTCATGCTGCTCTCATTTCAATGTGAACTTCATGAATGTCAAGCATTCATATTAGGTTTTTTTTAGTCCTCTTGAGTAGCAGGCTATTGTCTGACTCCTCAGCCTAAGAGAAGAAAAGTCTCTTCCCCTGCCGCTCTCCTGCTCACACACAGCTCATCTGCTATTCCAGGATATTCAACACACTGGTTCCCACCCTACAGTGTGTGGCTAATTCCATCCAAGCTATCCACATATGCATGAGCATCCTCTATCATCACAGCTCTCCAGTCTGACCCCCTTGAACTCTACGCAGTTCAAATCTAACATACACATCTCCCAACCACTAATGTTCACATCTATCTGTTCTCTCTTCAGACTTCAGTGTTACGAATCACATTTCTAGTACTTATATGGAGGGGTGCCCCCCGCTGATCTGTGGCACAACAAAGTGCTCTACCCTGTTGAAAACATAAAGTCAGTCATCAACCAAGGTCTTTGCAGACCTCATCAAGCTCGTCATGATCATCAGACCTCAGCAGTTCATGCCATTGCTGACCCCATCACTAAACATCTGAAATCACCAACAACAAATGCAACCCAGATTTCACAGATGCCCCCTGTGGGCTGGGGAGATCCATGGCATTTCTCCTTAGTTACAGAGGAAGCAAGGCTCGCTGTAGGTGTTTCAGGAGTTTCATCAAAGCGGATGAAGATTATTTTTGTCTATATTTTTAGTAATGTTTGCTTCAGTTACCTGTTTTGTGTATGCCGTTACAGGATATGAACTCACACACTGACCTTCATGTGTCCTCCAATGATTGTGACAATTACTTTCTCTGCAGCACACACACACACACACACACACACACACACACACACACACACACACACACACACACACACACATGCATGCAAGCACGGAAACGACTGCTAATCTCAAACTTACAACTAAAATGGTAAATGGACTGTATTTGTGTAGCAGCAGTAGTCTGCCGACCACTCAAAGTGCTGTTTGTATACCTGGAACCATCAGCTGCAGAACTGCATCTTCTCATACAACACCAGAATCAAACAGTAACTGATTTTCTGTGGGTTTGAACACACAGCTGTTCCATAGTAAGACAGTGAGTTCACTTTCAGTGGAAAGGATGAATTTTCTGCTGACTTTTTTTTACTAGGTAAATCTCCAAACCCTATTTCCTATTTTTTCTGGATCATCAAAATAAATTCTCTGGTGTCAGCAAGATTATTTATAAGGGGCTGTTTTTTTTTTAACAGCCAGAGTGACAGCAGCTGATTTGATGTGATTGACTGTTCTTGTTGCGTGTCACCCCACATCCAGTGTAGGCTGTTTGCTACAACTGGCCAGTGGCTTTTGTTTGTTTGGCTGTTTTGGTTAGCGTCCATTGTAAATCTTTTATATACTTACAGTATGTACTCCATGTCTTCTGTTGTATTTTAATGGCTGCTGCAAGACCAATAAAATCGAGTTGATTTTACTTTTTTCTTTTCTTTTTGAACTTTTGAGCACCTGATGTAGAAATGTGTAAGTACATTATTACATTCATTAGCGATCAGCATTTCCTCTTTGCAGTGTACCCCAGTCTAAATAAATGCAATGGCAAATTAATGAGCCTGGACTGTAAACAAAGAAAAAGTAAATGATTTGGGAAAGTGTTTATATGTATAAAGACACACACACACACACACACACGCATCCATTTGTAGTTCACATCAATCAGTAAAAAGAGGCCAGATCACCAGAGAGCAACTGTTGACTGATGGCATTAACAGCAATCAGTCACTTTCAGGGGGAAATCAGCTGTAAATGTATATGTAGGTGATGGTTGGAATAACAAGCTCAGATTTTTTCAGTGTGACCACATAAAACATTAAAAAGTCTATCTTGAAATTTGAAAATATGTCCTGACATAATGGCAGCTTCCAGTTCATGGAGTTAATTTTTTTTTTTTTTTTTTTTTTACCACAACTAGAAGTGTCAAAGTGAGTGTTGTTGGTGGTGCAGGGTAGAGACGTGGACAGAGGGAGGAGGGAATTAATGTAAAAATAAAATGTACACTCACCCTGGACAGGACAACCTCGAGGGTGATGTTCTGAGGAGGAGCACTGGGTACTGTAGAGACAAACACAAAAACTCTATAACTGCTGTATATCAGTTTATTCATAAGTCAAGATAAAACCTGCTGTTCATGCAGACAACCCTGACTCAATAACCTTGCAATTGTGGAGACTACAGTATACTATGTGCAATTTAAGCTATTCACTTACTGTATATAATACTGTATATTATGTAAATGTTGCCTCAGTAGCCACTTTCCCATCTATTGTCAAGAGGATTTGAAGCGAGTTTTCTCGATGTCACAAAAAAGAAACAAAGAAGACAACGTGATAAATAAACTGGTTTGAGTGAATAAACTAGTTTCTTTAGAAGCTGGCGGTAGAAGCTGTTAGGCATGGCTATAATAGCATGAGTCGCCTTCGCCACCTGAAAGAAAACTGCAGAGGTCTGCAGGAATTTGTTTTGTTTGGCCAAGTTGTGGTTGTTCTTTAATATCAGCTCGTATTTCCCATGTTTTCACGTACCTGTTGTTGGTACTACCAGACATGATTAGTCATGTGAGTTGTGTTTGCTTTGTCAGAACTTACTCAGCAAAGGTGTTTCCATCTCCCATTAACATTAGCATTAGCACAAAAAAAATACCTCAAGCAACCATTAAAACGTTTTTGCCAAAGTTAAGGATTTTTTTTTTTCAAATTTTGTCATTTCCATCAGTTTTTTTCCAAACAATATTTAATACTGTGCATAAAAACACAGCCACTGACATGCTTTCTTCTGTTTTAGAAAATGAATTTTTCAGTTTCTCTCTAAATTCTTCAGGTTTCTGAAATCCTTCAGAGGAAACAATCTGCAAAGTAAATAAATAAAACTCTTTGTGAACATAACCTTAGTCGACAGTATGTTGTGCGTTTCTCTTCATGTGCCTGGGTAAGGCAATAATAAAAACAAATAAAAAAATCAAATATTACATATCAATATTTTTGGTTAACAATCACAATTTCCCATAAACTCAAGCCAATGTTATGGCTTGACAGACAAAGCAAGTCCATGGGCTAGTTAAGGAGTCTCTGTTACTTCTGTTGTGTGTAATAATGGTAGGAGAGAGAGGACTGAATGCAGCACAAATTGTATCTGAAAAATTAAAAAAATACAACAAAGTGTTGGAGAGACTGATGAAATAATCACTGAATGAGAGATTGCATTGACCTAAAAGATAGATAGATATATGCGAGTGGAACAAAGGCAAGCCCAGGCGTGACATCAGACTGACTTTGGATCACAGGAATAAAAGGAACAATTTGACATTGTGGGAAACACTCTTGTCAATAACACATGTGAAGATGGATTTCAGTTACATAAATAAATCAGACATGCATCCAGTTTTGTTGATGGCTAGACATTTCCCCCTATATCCAGTGTTCATGTTACAGCATCACCTGTAACGAGCACGTCATTACAGGTGGTGCTGTATTATTAGTGTTATTATGTATTATGGAAAAATAAATAGAAAGCTAACAATTGAGATGAAGGCAAAAAATAGGATGGGGGAAACAACATGAAGGTGGAGAATAAGACATACAAAGGTAAAAAAAATAAAGGAAAAGAAAATGAAGAACAGGATGTACAAGAACATGAAAGATAAGAGAAATAAAGCAAAGTTACAGAAAAAAAATGAAGACTGAGAAATAAAGATAACAATGATGCAGGACAACATGATAGAGACAAAAAAATGAAATGAAAACAAAGGAAATGGAACAGATGATATAAAGTTAAAAAAACGAAGGCAAAGAAGAAGAAAATGAACACCAGGAGGTACAAGACAAATAAGGAACTAAATTTAAAAAAAAAGATGAAGAAGAAACTATGTATGATGGAAGATGAAGGAGAAAAAAAAAACGCAGAGAACATGAAATATGAAAAATAAGAAAATGATGAAGACGAAGATAAAGTGAATGAATAGCAGGAGGAAGAGGATGAACAGGACGATGAAGAGGCAGCGGTTGTGTGGTTCATTGGTGTGAATCAGAGACAAAGTGTCATGTTCAAATTGAGAATCAAAGTGTTTTTTTTTAATGAACACTGCATCTGTCCAAGCAGACGCCTGATTAACTGTCAGCAGCTTATCTATTGATTCAGCTGTGTGTGTGTGTGTGTGTGTGTGTGTGTGTGTGTGTGTGTGTGGTGGATTCAATTAGCCCACAAGTCATTGTTATCATCGAGACGCAGCCAGAAGATTCACAATACAGCCTCCCTGCATTTGTGTGTGTGTGTGTGTGTGTGTGTGTGTGTGTGTGTGTGTGTTCTTTCAGATTATTTTTCATGTATTTATGGTGTGATTGCAGCTGGACAGATGCCTCCATTCTCTCTCACTGTCTGAGTGGAGGTTTAGTAACAACAGCTGTTGAGCACCAGTCAGCAGCTGAATGTTGAGGTCTGAGCTGAAGCTCCATTCTGGGGAGGAATTAAAGTCTGTGGTCCAAATCTGATCAACAGTTCAGCTCTGACCCTCATCAAAACATAAACTGCAGGGCATGAAGCTGTGAGCGCTTCCTGACTGATTGACAGGTCTTTACAACAATTAACAACTAGGGTTTTCTACAAGCACTAATTTTTGCGGGGCGGTGTATGACCTTTTAGTTTATGGTCACACCGAGGTTACCAGGTCTTCCCCTGAACTGGGGAGCTTTTCTTTTCAGAGACTGAATGTTAAATAAAACAAAAGGATTCATAGAGTGGAAGGTTTAAATATTAAAATTTCTAATATGAAGATTCAACGCTGAAATTGACAAAATATTACTGTAATTCTGGCTGTAAACATCCACAGCTATTCCAATGACTGTCTGTGTAGATGAATATTTGGTGAAACTCAACATGCAAACTAAGGCAAGATTAGATCCAATATTTCTTTTTATCTGATATCAAATATGCTGCTCTTGATCCATGTTGCGTGTGATAGGTTGTTCATTGCAAACCCCACCCCTTTCAAAGGTGGACTGGAGTTAACAGAAAATCATCAAAAGGAAATGCAAATAAAATCCATGTTTTTATCCACTATGGTGTTTTTCCCGCGCACAGATTTAAATACTGAAATGACAGTGGTCCTGTCTCTGTGTGTGTGTGTGTGTGTGTGTGTGTGTGTGTGGACTAGTGGATTAGTGTGTGAGGCTATGTGGCTAAAATGAAGCAGCTCCTTCCTCATCCCCTGCCTAATTAAAGACCCCTGAGTCCGCTAATGAAACTACTGACAGTGGGAGAGAGAGAAAGAGAGAGAGAGAAGGGATACAGTGTGTGTTGCAATTTATTGCCTTTTCTTCTCTCTCTCTCTCTCTCTCTCTCTCTCTCTCTCACACACACACTCACACGCACACGCACACAGTGGCAGGCTGCACCTGGTCCGGCAGTTCTCTGGTCTCAGCTGAATGGCTGCAGAGCTTCAAAGTGGGACCAGTTTAAGCCAGTCAAACTGCAGACTGCAGATATACTCAGTACGTTTAGTTCTGTGGACACTGTGTGTTTCAGTTCCAATTGCAAGTACTTTACAGCCAGCTAAGAGTCTTTCAGTTCTTGTTTGGGGGATTTCTCTTCCTTGCAAAAGGCTTCTAGTTCTGTCAGATTCTTGAGCCGTCTTGCATGCACTCCTCTTTTAAGGTCCAGCCTAAGATTTCAGTTTGTTACTTTTGTGTGTGTTACTGATTTGAGGAATTTCCTCTGAAAGGCTGTGTGGGCAACATCATACAATAACTAAAGACACTAATGCCAGAGATAAAAATGTTTTAATAATGAATTGATCTTGTTAGCAGAACTTAGATTGTATGAACATGATTATATTCAGTGAGAATATTCTAATTTTAACTTTTAGCATAAATTCCTCTTCGGATTTTCTTCCAAGGTTGAATCTCTTCCACTCTTTGAGTTTAGTTCTCATTCTTTTAATCTTTAAAGGTCCAAAGATATGCCACTGCACAGATACTTGCACTGTGACCCAGGCCCATAGCAATCACCTAGATCATGCCCTCAGTAATTTGGGAGACGTGTGTTTTTATGTGTAACTTTCAATTTTCTTTGAAATTGTATTTTGCAATGTAGATCTTAGCTCCCGCACTTTGTGTCAATGGTCTGATATAACATGATGTACAGTGGTACCAAAAAATTTAGGCACCCCTGGTCAAAATGTATGTTACTGTGAATAGTTGAGTAGAAGATGAACGGATCTCTAAAAGGCATAAAATTAAAGATGAAACATTCTTTTCAATATTTTAAGCAACATTTAAGTATTAATTTTGATTTGTATCATTTTAGAGTGGAAAAAATGAAAGGAGCACAATACAAAAGTTAGAGCACCCCAACAGATTCGAGCTGTCAGATAACTTTACCAAGGCCTTAATTAGCTCGTTGGGGATATGGCTTGATCACAGTCATCATTAGAAAAGGCCAAGTGATGCAAATTTCAAAGCTTTATAATTACTCTGACTCTTCAAACCTTGTCCCAAAAATCAATAGTCATGGGCTCCTCCATGCAGCTGCCTAGCACTCTGAAAATTCAAGTAATTGATGCCCACAAAGCATGAGAAGCCTCTAAGATGACAGCCAAACATTTTCAGGTAGCTGCTTCATCAGCTCATAATGTGATCAAGAAATGGCAGTTGACAGGAATGGTAGACGTCAATTTGAGGCCTGTAAGACCAAGAAAACTGCATCCCCATTTGACCTCAAAAGACCGTCAGGAAGATTTAGCAGACTCAGCGGTGGTTCACTGTTCTCCACCATGGAAAGGTCACCACAACATTCAGCATCAGAAGATTGCAAAGGAACATCTAAGGCATTTGTTTCTGATGTGTTTTGGACACAAGTCCTGTGGACTGATGGATTAAAATCTAACTTTTTGGCTGAAATGAGGAAAGGTATGTTTGGAGAAAAAAGGGTGCAGAATTTAATGTCTTTCACAAGCATGGGGCTGGATCATCATGCTTTGAGCTTGTGTTGCAGCCAGTGGTACTGTTCACTGATAGAGGTAAGAATGGATATACCAGCAAATTTTGGAATCAAACATCACACCATGTGTAAAAAATATTAAGATGACAAAAGGATGAGCTGAAACATAACTCTACAAATCTACAATCTCGAGAGGCGAGAGCTGAAGGTTTTGCCATGGCCCTCACAGTCCCCTGACCTAAAGATCATCAGAATATCTGAAAGAAGAGTGCATGCAAGATGGTCAAGAATCTGACAGAAGTGTTTTGCAAGATAAAATGGGCAAAAATCTTAGAACTGAAATACTCTTAGCTGGCTATAAAATACTTGCAAAAGGGTTACTGAGTACTGACTATGCAGGGTGCCCAAACTTTTGGTTCTTGCCCCTTTTCTTTGTTGTTTTTTTAAGAACTGTAAAAGATGGAAGAAAAAATTATTTTTGTTAAAATATGAAAGAAATGTGTCATCTTTAACTTAAGGTAATCTGTTGCTCACTTAGCTATTCCCAGTAAATGAAATGTTGACCATTTATAACAGGTAGAAAGGGCTGTGCTCCTTGGGGGAGCTCTCAAAGAATCCAAGCAGCAATGAGAATTCTGCTGACAGAACTATACCCCTGATAATTAACATGTACGAACAACAAATATCATTAAAGAAATAAAACAGGATGGTTTGGTGGAGGGAGCTGTGGCAGCAAACCGTGTTGGCTTTAGTGAACCAGCTGAGTAATACTGATGAGGTGGCAGGTGCTGTCAGCGCTGTGCACATGCATGAAAGTGATGGAACGTCACACACGTCACAGCGACACAGCTGCGAATGAGCCAGTGTGTGAGAAGCACATATGCTGATGCTACTCAGCCCTGACTTCAGTGCTCTGCCTGAGTCAGTAGCTGTTAGTGGTGGAGTTCCTCACAAGTGACTGAGAGCTCAAACACAGCACATTACTTCCTGGTTAAAAATCTATTATAAGCAGCAGAGAGTCACAGAAATTATTATGAGGCGATAATTGTTGCAAATTATAGCCTGCTGTGTGGCTAACCCTTTGTTAACAGTACTTGTTTAGGCTCATTTTGTACTGAACTCTGAATGAACCTTACGACTGAAATCCCATCAGTCAGTCAGTCAGTCAGTCAGTCGGTCAGTCAGTCAGTCGGTCAGTGCTGAATGTAACAGTGTAGTGTACTCATTTGCTGATGTATGTAAGGTACCACGGTGAATAAATGAGGAGATATCAAGGTAGAGCTCACCATCTGATTGGGTCGTGACACTGGTGGTCTCTGAGGCAGTGCCTCCTCCGTAGCGGTTGATTGCCAGAACTCGAACTGTGTACTCTGTGAACTTATTGAGTCCATCCATCTTGTAGCTGAGTCCAGTCACCTCGACACTCTGAACACAAACACAATTCATTTATGACCCTGTAAACCAGGCATGTCAAGCTGATTGCATAAAGGACTGTGTGGCTGCAGGTTTTCAACCAAGGAGGAGCACACCAGGCTGGAATCAATTAATCAGCTGATCTCCGTCTTCAGCTGATAACTAAGTGATGTTGATTGGTTGGCCTGGTGTGCACACGGCCCTTTGTGGAATCGGTTTGACATATGTGCTTTAAATGCTTGGCTGTCCCTCAGTTTGCTCTTCCTACATTTACAGGCATGAAGACAGAAATAAGGCATTTTATTCTGTAACACAACATCACTGGGAAGAGCAAGTGTAACTGATTCCAGAAGCATGTGTGAAACGTGTGTGTTTCAAAGTGACTGAGTTATGACTCTCAGAAAAACAAAAGGACTGGTTTTCTGACGGGTAGCATGACTGCAGTGATGGCGCTGACCTGTTCCTTGCCAGACGGGCTCTCGGTCCACAGCAGTCTGTAGCCCAGGATGGGGCCGTTCGGTTGGTTGGGAGGCTCCCAGCTCACCTGGATGGAGGTGGGTGACAGAGCCTCAGCTTGGAGAGACACCACCTTGCTGGGAACCTGGACTGTAGAGACACACAGAGACAACACATTGCTCACAAACACTGATACCGCTGATGCTACTACTACTGCTGTTAGCACTACTGCTACTAATACTCATTCTACTGCTACATTTGTACTGTACATTTACTATGGTGACAGAGCATGGATAAAAAAAATACTGTTTGAGTTGTTATTGGAGCATTATATCGAAATGATAAAAAAAGTGATGAGAGGCGCAGCAGAGACAAAGATATTCAGTTTTTTATTGTCTAGTATGGGTCAAGATCCAAAAACAATGGATCCTACAGGATGACATTATCAGGGTTATTTTTTCAAACTGATCATGAAAAAATATATAAGTAACATTTTTATTTTAGTGTGTGCGTGTCTGTGTGTGTGGAGGTAAGTGTGGCCATGTATTATTCATGCTGTGGGGACATTAATCTGCTTACACAGTCACTTTATGGGGACAAAACACAAGCCCCATAGTGTAAATCAAAGTTTTTTGGTGAAGACTTGGGGTATGGTTAGGTTAGGGTTAGGGTTAAGGTTAGATGAGCATTAGTTATGGTTATGATTAGGGTAAGTCTCCAGGTAATGAATGCAAGTTATGTGATGTCCCTGAAAATGATGGAAACAAGATGGTGTGTGTGTGTGTCTTACGGTCAGGTTTGGTGGTGATCCTCAGGGGGGCAGAGCTCTCTCCTGGCCCCACATCATTGTAAGCGATGACTCTAAAGCTGTAGCTCTCCTCTGGTTTCAGGTTGGAGACTGTCAGCTCCAAAGACTCAGGCTCTGACACGTTCACTGACCGCTCCCTGACACAGGAAAACAAATCAAACAAACAAATTACTTTTTTAATTTCCACAATATTTTTTACACACGTATTATTTTTTTTATTATTTATTTAATTTTCTTTATTTTTTTAATTATTTAGCTTATTATGAAAATCAGACACTTTTTAACCACTCCATTTAAATAAGAACCCGTTTTTATTTTTTAACAGCACAGATAATTGGAGATGTAATCTGTGTAATCCTGCAGTGACTGCAGCTAATCCTCATATTCAGGCACCTCTGCAGCCTCTCAGTCTCCAACTAATTACCAAATCACTGAAGAGACAGCTGTTAATGTTTCCATTGCACCATCAGATGCACACTGTGGCTTTCTCTGCTCAGTTCACTTAGAAGACAGCCGACAATGACAAGATTGAATTATTTTCATACTAAATATTGGAGACATTTTTTTAAATTCCTGCTCATAAACATGATAGGAAACTTCACTTTTTTCACTTTTCTGGGTTAACTCACTGCAGCTTCTTGTCTTGATTTTATCCAGCGAGAAGATAAGATAAGATCAAATTTATTAATCCCCAGCTGGGGAAATTTGGTGTTACGGGCAGCATCAACAAATAATAGCAAATAGCAAAGGCAAAAGAAAATAAAAAAAATACAAAATAAGAATATACAAAACAAGAAGTTGACCATGTCTATGTACATTTTATACAAAAGAAAATATATAGTCATTGAAAAGTGCTTCAGAAATATTGAAAATATCCCTGCTGCACAGGGATTGGAAAAAAAAAAACTGCACATGGTTATGGAGATATATTTATATATATATATATATGTGTGTGTGTGTGTGTGTGTGTGTGTGTGTGTGTGTGTGTGTGTGTGTGTGTGTGTGCCACAGTGGAAATAAAAATATGTATGCATAGTGTAGTATTTAAGGAAAAAGCAGTGTAGTAGTGTAAAGTTGTGACACTGTTTAAATGTAAATAAAAACAGAATGCAATAATTTCCAAATGAACTTAGCTTCCTGACTATAGTTTTACAAAGTGTTCCCAAACCCATGCTGTAATCTCCTTTATCCAATCATGTGTTCACAAAGTGGTGAACCTCAATTCATCCTCACTGTGAACCACTGAGTCTTTCCAGGATGCTGCTTTCATACCTAATCATGATCCTATCACCTGTTACTAATCAACCTGTGGAATGTTCAAACAGGTGTTTTTGAGCATTCCACAACTTTCCCAGTCTGTTGTTGCTCCTGTCCCAGCTTGGTTGAAACATGTTGTTGGCATCCAAATTCAGTCTTGTTTGCTAACGATAGTCACCAATCCATCCCAGAGCCAGCTGGTTTTTACTGACATGTAAGTTGGGACTGAGCTCACACCTGGCAACCCCATGATAGACTGAAATATGTTAAGTGGTCTTTAATTGCTAAAATAATGGATTTTGGACAAGTAAAAAGCCCTTAAAACATACTTCTTCAAATAAACAATAACATTAATTTATTTTAAGCCATTTCATAATTTCTAAGGGGCTTTATCCTTTAGCCCCCCTAATTTATGCCAAAACCTCCTTAAGACCTTATGATATTAGAATCAATTGATCATGCAATAATTGCCCCAAATTTTGGGTCAACCCTTTCATTTCTACCAAGTAAGAAATGGATTTTTACTACTTTAAACCTCTTAATTAACACACAAACCCCACTGAAAACCCATTAATCCTGTAACACTCACCGTGGTACTGATGATGGTCAAAAAACATGCCATTTTTGATAGACCATTGCAATGAATTTTGGAGATAAGGTTTTGCAGGATCTATCACACTGCTGGACTGTCAGACGGCTTTTCAGACAGGGAGACACCAGACTTTGAAGATTTCGGTTGTATCCTTTGCCGTGTTTATGCAATAACTGGATAACTTCTGAAACAGGCTGCTGTTTTCAAAAATAACCAAAAAGACCAGTATTATCCATGAATAAATTCATTGCATTTTCATAATTATCACACTTTTCCTAGTACTAGCAGTCTGTGAATGTGCTGCACACTGGAGTATCACAGATGGAACGCTGCAGTTTAATCAGTTATTGGGTTGCTAGGTTTGAGCTAATAACACTTGAGTTTCTTTAGAAAAGATTAAACATCTTTTTAGGTTGTACATTAATGGATTTAATGCTTTTTCTTTACCTTTAAAAAACATTTTAAATTCTTCACTATATGTTACATCAATTCATTAATCCATGCATCCTCTTAAAATAAAAAAAAAATCTCATTAAAATAACATTCAATGAGCAAGATAGAACATATAAATCAGACAGCTTTGAGGTAACCACAATCATCTGCCCACTGTCTAATGCCCACTGCAAATTTAACGCAGTCTAGTTAGATTTCACAACATCTGTCTCTGGACCGAAGAGCTGGACAGATAAACTCAGCAGCACATATCTCAATATCATCATCATCAGTAGCAACAGAGAGACACAAAGGTTAAAGAAAATACAAAATGTGAGTGGAGTTCTCAGGGTTTATGAATCCATATTTTCCTCTGAGCTGCTGAGTAAAAAAGCAGAAAAGCCAAGCTGGATGTCAAGTTAACCAGCAGGTCTGTTCTGTCACACAGTGTGATTTCTCCTACCCTTCAAAGGCCACAGTCAGAGGTTATTCAGTCGTTTCAAAAACACATAATCCAGAGACACAGAGAACGTTTTTCTCTGCTTATTTTTTTACTGATTGCTTCTCATCTCTCTGGTTCTTCTTCTTATTGTCTCTCTGAGAGTAGGATGGGCAGAATCTCTCTCACCTCATTCAGTTTCTAATTCTCTCTTTACCCTTCTGTCTGTCTGTTTTACCCTATCCTTGACCTTGCACATTCCATACAGTTGTCAATTGTGGCATCCAGAAATCCATCCTTAAGCACACATGAGTGCACTTGACAAAAAAAAACAACTTCCAACAAGAAAACTGATTTTCAAATGATAAATTCCATCCATATTAGCTTCCCATCAACCAATCTGTGTCATGAATAAATTACACAAAAACGTGAAAAATGCACTGGGAAAATTGACACATCAAGTATATTTAAATCTCTGAAGTGAAGACCAGATGATACTGATCCAGTTTGAATACATCTTAGGAACATGAACCTGACTTTCAGAACATTACACTGACAACAGCTGTGTCTATTATGGCAGCAGATGTGTCAATGGCCACAATTCTAAAAAGTCTGGATTACATTCATTAACAATGGTTTTAGCCCTGCTAGTATCATGTCTCTGTCGGCCGGTCCACCACTTTGGTGCAGACTGAAATATCACAACAATAATAAAATGTACCCTAGATAATGTAATGGCATCACTGAGTCTGACTTTTCCTCTAGCACCAACATGGGCTTGCCATTTGGGACTTTGAGTGAAATGTGACAACGAGATTCTCAGTGGAATGCTAATCCCAAAATCCAGTGAGTATATTCCAAAAAAAATAAAAGGTTTCAGACACTCAGATGAAGGTTCTGTGTTGAAATGGGTAAGTGTTTTTCTGTTGTGATGTGCATCACATAAAAAAGTGAATTGTGAGTATTTTGGATTGGTCAACTTAAAAACTTGAGATATGCTACTTTTCTATATTTTTTTGGAAAATGTATTAACAAATATTGGACAGATTCCCATGAAAAGCTTGCAATGAGCATGTGCCGTTTTGAAAAAAACAAAAAATGGCCCAATGGTCATTCAAGCATCGTCCCATCGCCGGTGGTATCGACCATTGCTTACTGTAATTCTGTTTGAGAAGAGTTTTAGTGTTTTTGCCATATGCAAACAGGCACAGTACAAAAAACTACAGGTTGTTAAGTGTCAATATTTTGTTTTGACCTTGCTGTTCTTCTGCTATAAGGGTTTCAAGTGTGTAAAATTGGTGGCAATTGACTTTCTAAGGTTTGATGTGAGGGGCTGGAAGTGGAAATTTTGAGTAGATTATTTCTAGATTCATTGAGTAAACATGTTATTTTATGCAGAAATCATTTGGGCTGGTTTAAAATGCTATGGTGGAGGACTCCTCTCCTCTGTTGCTTTAGAACAGATTGTAGTAAGTTCTGTTAATATTACAAGGGTATTTATGATCTTTGAAATCAGTAATTAACTACTTTAAAACTAAATGTGTCTCATTCAACTACAGGGAAGCAGCTCTCAATCTATTGTGTTCCTGCTATGCAACTGTTTAAACCTGTCTTTTCAACCAATTTTTGCTAGGTGGGTGCATATTTATTTTTGCTAACTTGACCACGGAGCCCTACACTTGCAAAACTGATGCTAGAGGGCTACTCAGCATGTCATAGTCATAGCATAGGTGCCTGACCACGCATCCATATGTGACAAGTTGGGAGAACATGTTGGGTAAACATGACAGACTTGTCAACACTCCTGACCTTCAGTAATTTACTTTTCCTTCCCACTGTCCTCTGATTGAAATATTTTCCCCTAAATCTGTCATATTTCTAACCTTTCTCAAAACCAAAGAAAACAAATTAGTGTTTCTACATTCCCCTCCAGTACAGCAGGTGGCAGTATGTAAAACACCCACGAAGAAGAAGAAGAAGAAGAAGAAGAAGGATGGAGGGAGTACCTGCCAAAAATTTGTGCAAGTATCTCACCAACTGAGAGGAGGCTTACCCATACGTGATGAGAGCAACGCTGGTCAAACTCTTTTTGTATAATATGGCACACAGATTTTTATCACACAGAGGAAAAAGCAACAACTCAGCAAAGCATTCGTGTGTCCAAGAGGCAATGATACATGAACTGCCAATGACTGCATTTAAATTGTGCTATCACACATAAATACACTAAGTGCTGAATTTATATGCCCTTTATTCTGTTGGTACATTTCACTGTGTATATATTATTGTTTATTGTTTAGTATATTTTCATTGTCTTAGTATATTTTCATTCTGGTATATTTTTAATTGCATTTACAAATATTTTTATTGCATGTTGGTTTATTTTATTGTAGTTATCTTAATTTTATTCTTTCTAATCTTTCTTATCTTTCTTATTATCTTGTTTCTAACATGGGGGTTGCAATGAAAATTTAATTGACATGTCATGCTCAATGACAATAAAGAATCTTGAATCTTGAATCTTGAATCTCGAATCTTTAGTGATTTCATTTCAGTAATGTAATCATCAATGTAATTTTCAGGGTGTTCACAGCATTTCACGTTCAACCAAGTATCTGACTCGTAACTAATGGTAGCCACTAAATGTAGAAACTAGCTTACCCAGTCGTTGATATTTTTAAGCTAGTGGCTGCCCTGTGGTGATTTTAGGATTAACTATGTGTAGTCTTTAAGGGGATTTAAAGGGTATGTGGACAGTTGTAGGGGTGGTGGGGTGGCCCAGGGAGGGGCACTGGAAAATTTGCTCTTTTTTTCCAAATCCCAGTGTTAGCAGGTTTACGTTACACCTGCTTAACGTCATCATGTTAACATGCTTCCTGACATTAGCATTTAGCTGCCACTGTCACACTGTTGCTAGCATGGCTTCAAGTCTTGTTTAGCATTCAGTGCCAATGCTTTTTTAAATTATTGCTTCTGCACATGGCAACTCAAGTATAGTCAAGGTTAGGGAAAGAGAAAGAAAGAAGAAGAAAGAAAAAAGTCATAAGTTATAAATCTGTAACCAGACATGGTCTCCTGAAACACATGCTCCTTGACAGTCATTCAAAACTCCACACCTTTATTTTCTGTCTCACAATATATACAACAGTACACACTGTAAATCATGAGGTGCTGATCTGTGAACTAAAGATGGAATTCAGGGGATACTGGGCTGATGTAGATGTCAGAAGGCTCTGTAGTCCTCTGAATCTAGAGTCATAAAATCCATTGAGACCGAGGTGTAGCAAACCAACAGCTGGTCCAGCTCTTATGTAAATTGTCTTCAACAACTTCCTGTCATAGGCTGGAGGCTACGTGTATACCTGTGGAGTGCCTGTGGACTTGTGATGCCATGTTACTGCTTAACTGGGTCCAGAGCGCCAACATCTGGTGTGGTTTATATGAAGTTTATCAAAGAGCTGGCTGCTGTATGAGCTTGATAATAAGATCATCTGCTGCTTTTGCTACTGTACTTTGCCATGTAGCTGTTACCATGTGTGATGACGCTTGTTGTGATTGGTTGAACCTGTTTCATCACAGAATGAAATATAAAAAAAAAAAAAAAGTCAAGCACAGTCAAATACAAACTAAGCTTTGTGCTTCATTCAGGGATATGTTCCAATATAAAAAATCCAATACATTTGGAAATACATTAAATATTTTTGCTCATAAAAAATGGCCAGAAATACAAAATGATGGTATTGATGCATATACTAACATATTCTGAAAATAATAAAGACAATGACATGCCTATGAGATTGAAAACTCATATTGTTGCCCATCTAATTCATTCTGTTTTCCTTCTCTTTCTGTTTTTGTTTCTTTATCTCTCTTCCTATTTCTATGTTATAGTCAGTGTATTTCCTGGAAGTCATTACAAAAATTGACAAAAATCTCACCCTCGCTGTCCCTTCTCGCCATTTCCAATTCTCCTGTTCTCTCATTTTCTGTAAGTTATTAGTGCTGGAAAAACCTACGTCTGTATAGACAAAATCTCTGCCTTTGTTCCTTCTGTAAGTCATTAAGACTGCCAGAATCTCACTGTCATATCATTTCATGGTGAAACTTCAATGGGTCTTTTGTGCAGCGTACCGTTCAGGACCCTAAAGCACTGCAGTCCTGTCAGTCCCTAAGGTAACAAAGCTTAAAAGCCTGGATGTGAAAGCCTTCAGCTGGAGCCCCGTCTGTCAGAGTTTCCCATTTAACATTAGCAAGGGACTCACCAGTATGTAATGCTTTTTCTAGTAAACATTCAGAGCTGCTGTGTCCAACAGAGCTGCCATCAGAGGAGGTAAGTGCCACCTGTGATATACTGACGGACTGTATACAACTCTAAACCATCAGTCCCTCGTCCCCTAACTCAACAACATGGAGCTTCCTGTTATACAGTATTGTGGTTCACACATGTACAAGTTAGTTGTAATAGTTAATCGTGCCCAGAGGATGAACCTTAATGACCCGGTGATACACTCATTTTCCTCTAGCTCTGAGGAGCTGAAAATGTCTCAACAATTGAACAGATTGTGATGGATTTTTGGTACACACATTCATCATTCCTTGGGATTCAATGGAAATTTTAATTTGTCCATTTCTTCCGTTTAGACCAAACATTTTAAAATGGTCACTGATTTTTAGTTTATTTTGAAGTTAGTTGTTGGTGTCCATTTCACTGTGTCTTCCTTTGGTTAAAAATGTGATGAATTTCAATTTTCCTGGAAAACAGGGAATCTTTAATGGTGACCTCATCGGTTAAATCTACCACAGTGATGTCATGTTTGTTTGAATTCGCCAAGTTCAAATAATTTCACTCGCACTTTTTTAACACCTGTAACTCAATACCATGGTTCTGATGTCCCTTCAGATGTGTGCTGTGGATCCTGAAAATACCTAAAGCTACACAAGTCATCATTATGAGGTCATTTCCCTTCAGAGGTCAGCACCACAGAGTGATGTAAAAACACCACAGTTTGAAAGTGGTGTTAGAGGTTAACACATTATGGGTTCAGGTATACTATATTTGATCATTTCAACTCAAATGTGATTGTTCATTCTGTTATTTTATTTAAATTATTTGAGACCTTAAAAAGTAGAAATATTTATTAGATCACCAGAAAAGAGCAAAGATTCAAATTTTGAAAAAGTCCACATGGGCTTGTGGGTTGTTCTGACCTCCAGTTTGAGAACCTCTACCTGACGGGGACAAAGAAAAAAGTCCTGTCTTACCTCTCGACTCCATCTTGGGAGTAATAAATTCCATAGGTCTGCACAGCTCCTCCTGTTTCCTCTGGGGGGCGCCAGCTGAGTCGAACAAATCGGCTGGACACTAGGACAGGGACCAGGTCGCGGGGGGAAGAGGGGAGGGCAACGCCTGGGCTGGGGGACACTGGTGGGGGATCAGAGGAGGAGGAATAAGTCAAGGGGGTGCCAGAAGGAGCAGGAGGAGGACGAGGAGGAGGTGTGTGGGCGGGTCTATACTGAGTGGTTGTGGCATCTGTTAACAGTTCATCCAGGGGAGAGGGAAGGAGGAAGGAAGGGAGGAGAAGCAGAGACAAGGACGAGGGAGATGGAGGGAGGAGGTGAACAAATGAGGTGGAGCAAAGAAAAAATGAAAGGAGCAAATGAAAGATGAGATGAGCAGATAAGGAACGGAAAAGATGTGGAAGAGACAAGAAGGAAGAAAAGGAAGAAGAAGAGTGGTAAAGAAGATCACAGGCTAGAAGAAAAAGCGGCAGAGCATCTGAAGAGTTTAGTCATCAATCAACAGGTATCAGACTGCTTCCTGCTCACATAACATCAAAGCTTTTACTAATGACTGACAGTTCACTGTTGCTGGATTAATTCAGACATTTCAAACAGGGGAACTTCAAAATTAGCATTTTGTTTGTTTGTTTTCTTGAGTGGAGTTACACAAACTCATACAGCACGTGGTTGATTCTCCATCCTGGTATAATATGAGTAATTCGTGAATTGCTTACAAGGTAAAATTGAGAGACACATGAGCAACACATCCTAAATCTTTGAACCAATATTAGCTAGTGATCGGATCTTAATATGCAAATTAGGTAGACAAAGCTGGCTGACTTGTCACCAAGGCTACTACTGGTACATTGTGTAAGGCAAGGGTCACATGACAGCTAGGGACATGGGCTACGTGAAGACGAGTAAACTACTGTTAGTGAATGAATTGCTTTTGTCCATTTTAAATTCTGGTGTGTCCAGGCCTTTACTGGAAGAAGCAGAAGCATGCTAGCACTGGTGCTAGCTTGCTTACCACTGCCAGTTACCATGGTACTGCATGTCCAGACTGTACTCCCACAAAAAAAAAGGCTGTATCGCTCATTTGGGGGAGCAGGTTTTTCTGGCCCATACATTTAGATTTATTGAGTAAGAGTAAGAGTGATGGAGGAATTATTGTGTGTATGTATGAACGTATGGTTGGGTTAAACAAACAGGACTTTCACCCAGGAGAAAGCCCCTGTCCCTGTGTTCTTGTCAGCATTGACTTATTTGAATTGAAGCAACATCCTTACATTCGTTACAGTTAAATTATGTAACAAATGCACTTATTTTAAGCCAAAACATGATCTAACCGAGAAGTTTTTTTCTTACACCTAACCTAGTTTTGCTTCCTAAACCTGACCAAACTGCAACTGTTGCACTGCTTTAAAAAGCAGTTTCTGTTTGATACTGCAGTTGCGCCCGTCGGAGGTACTCTCCAACGATCATGTATGTAATCTGGAGAGTCACTGGCAAACAACCCATTCTGTCATTTAGGTATGAGGATGTGTCATACATATCTACCCTTTCTCATTTGTTACAACCCCTGGCATCTTATACAGACATACAAGGCCCCCTTTAGTGTCCGTATAAACGCTCCGGGCTTTTAAGTCGCTCCACTGTAAACACATCTGGTGCAATATTAGACGCCCACAGCAATGATCTGTCTATCCAACACATTCTCATCTCAGCGACGCACAAAGCCTTCATGCCAGAAAGCCTGTCCAGCATGTGGTTAATGTTATAGTTGGTTCGATTTAGTCACCAAAACTACTTGGTTAGGTTTAGAGAAGATGGCTCACTTTTGGTTTCTTGTGGGACACAAATCCTGGTGTTCTGGGTGAAAGTTGTGTGTTTGTTTGTCTCATCCATCCACTGCAATTTCCTCCATTTGCAGACTTGCTCACTCTTTATACTATATCAGTGAAGTCAGTGAATAAGACTTGAGCTTATTAGCCTCAAGAGCTTATGAGACAAGTTAATCAGTCAAAAAAAGTAGACCTTTCTCAGTAGTGAGTCAGACAGTTTTGAACTAGCTTCTTCGGAGTTAACTAACTAACTAACAAAGTTAACTATCAACCCTATCAAAAAAAATGATGCTGTGTAAAACTATCAGTATTAATACATGAAAAAGAACATTTTGCTAATCCTTTTTGACATATACTCAACTGAAAACAGTTAAAAAAAATACATTTCATATTTCACTTCATAGATGGATTTGAATAATGCTTGTTATGAATTTGATGGCTGCAACACGTTTCCAACAAGACACCTGTTTGGATCATTCCGCAGGTAAACAGGTTGATTAGTAACAGGGGAAAGTATCATGATTGGATATGGACATCCTTGAAAGGCTCAGTGGTTCACAAGCCAGGGTGGAACGAGGTTCACCACTTTGTGAACACATGATTGGTGAACACAGCTTGGGCTCTCCTCCATTACAACCTGAGAGATTTCCAATTTATCATCAGGGTCAAAGGTTGTGACTGTCCACAGAGTCTTTAAATGCTTTTCTCTGTCTGTACATGTCAATAAATCTTCACCGAACACACACACATACATTTCACACTTTATGATGTGACACGAAGGAGAAAACAGGAGAAGATGGAGGAAGAAGAAGAAGCAGATATACAGGAAGTAAAAAAAAAAAGGGATGAGGAAGAGATGAAGGGCAAAAAGTAGAGGAGATGGGAGGGAAAGGAAAGAAGAGAAAGAGGAGTGTGGCACAGAGGAAGAAAAAGAAAACAAAGAACTGGAGATAAAGGTGGAAAAATAGGAAACAGGTAGAGGCCAAGGGGAAGAGGAAACAAAGAAGCAAGAGGATGAGATAACAGAGAAAATGACAAAGGTATGATGGAAGAAAAAGAGGAGGAGCTTGGGGAAAGAATGAAGAGGAGGAGAAAAGGGAGAGAAAAAGAGAAGTAGATGGAAACAGAGGAGCGTTAACACACCTCTCATCTCTGTGAGATGAGATTTGGGATGTGAAGGGCGGATTCGTTCCTGCTCGATGACCCAACCAAGATGCCAAGCAGGCACAGAGCAATAAAGCATCACTGTCTGCCAAAAATAGATGAGCAGGGTGAATAATGGAGGCAGACACCACAGAATAAGAGCTGGAAAACACTGAGAGTGCTGAAAATTATACTGCAGTCTGCCTAACAACAAATGGTACACACACACACACACACACACACACACACACACACACACACACACACACACACACACACAGCGCTGAGGTTTCTACAGCAAAGAAATGTGATTTTTTTTGAGTGTGAAATAAAAAAATACATATCCAGAGTATTGTCTCCTGTAGCTCAACTGATGTTGAAAACATGTACAGAACAACAGCACAGTAAAATAAGCATGCTTACGCTCTTTTATTGTGTTAAAAATAAAGGTACTTTTGCCACCTGAACATTTACACATGCGTTGAACCCTGTCTGCGTTTACATGTAAAAGAATAGTCAGTTCAAGTCAGACTAATATTATAGTGCTATATTTAGTTTTGAACAGAGTTTAAAAAATAAAGAAACACAGCAATTATATCTTCAGGTTTTCACATATGAGTGCATCTCTGTATCACAATAAAAACATTAAAATAAAAACAATAAGCAGAGAAAAAAGTGTTGAGTTTCACGTCTCTATAAAGTGGTGATAACGCAGCTTGAAGTACACAGAGCTACAGTGGACAAGAGACAGTGGAGGACAGTGAGGTTATGGCCTCTCTCACATGCAACGGACACACACACATCAATTTTGTCCATCAACTGGTCATCATCTGATCTACCTTAATGGTGACAGTACCAACAGTATACACCTGTTCACATCAAAGCAACGGGCTGCATATATCTTATGTGATGCTGCTAACTTCAGTTATTGCTGCTCTCTGTTAACAATGCTGTTGCTACTGGTGCTGCTAACTGGTGTTACTGTTACAACTATTACTACCAGCCTACTGTTACTGATACCTGTTTCTGCTGCTGGTAACTTAGCTACTAATGAGGCTGATATCTGCTACTGCTGCTGACATTTTCTGTTGCTGCTGCTAACTTCTACGGCTGCTGCAAACTGCTATTTTTGCTGCTAACTGTTAACTGCTGCTACTGCCGTATGTCATTGCCACCGCCAGGAACTGCTGTCACTGCTAATTGTCATTTCTTGCCGTTAATGTCCACTGCTGTCAGCTGCTGATGATGCTGATATCTAATACCGATGCAGCTGCTGACTAATACTGCTTGTATTCTGTTTCTGCTGTTTGGAGCGACTGCAGCTACTACTGTAACTGCTGCTGCTGCTGTTAACTGATATTGTTGCTGCTAACTGCTATTGCTGAAGCTGTATATGACTGCTGCTACTATATATATAGCAGGATCTCATTAGTTTCCTTTGTGCAAATGAAAAACAAAAAAAAAATAAAACAACTTTAACTTTGTTCATACTGCAAGAGCTTAAATACGCCAATACAGATTTTGCTGTCTTCCATGATAAAACAGTAAAAAAACATCAAGACAGACCTCTGATATGTACAACAGAAACCTCTCTCTTGTGTTTTGCTTATAGATGTTCTCCATATCCCTCTCTCCCTCATCGCCTCTCTTTTTTTTAACCTCTATTTATGCAGAAGAAGACTGTTGAGCTTGTTCACTCGCTTCAGCTTCACTCTGTTTCACATTCATTCTGCCTTTCTCGCTTTCTGTCTCGGCACTCAATTTCAGGCCTCATTTCAGCCAGCTGCCGTTAAAAACGCCCGCACTACACAACACACACAGGCAAACACACACATGCCTGCACACACACACACATGCACACTCCTCTCTGCCCTCTAGTTTTAAATTCCTCTAAAATGGATATTCATTCCAATAAATCTCCACCATTGTGGGTGAGTGTGTAAAATCTCTAATATCTTGAGTGAGTGTGTGTGTGTGTGTGTGACCTAAGTGACCTGAAGGTGGAAACTGACTTTAATGGATGAAAGCTGAATAAAGGCACGTAGACACACAGAAAAAGCAGATGCCACAGGTCGAATGGAATAAACTGCACAGGAATCCAAGAGCATTTTCTTCTGCTATTTATGTTTTGTATATTTTTGCTGAGATATATAAAAGAAATCTATTTGATTGACCTGACTTGCCTTGATGGAGCTAGCAATCTTTGTACTGATGAAAGTGATATTCATCTTCTATGATTCTGGTAGAGATGGTATACATAAAACAAAAAACCCGTCGGACTGTTCATTTACTGTCCCACGAGGCACTGTGAGGCACAGAGTGTGTGTGTTTCTCATTTGTTGTAAAAGCTCTCTGTGTGTTTTAAAGCTGCTCATGACAGTGTGTGTCTGTGTTTGCAGTAATTTATTCTGAAAGCTCAGAGTGTATATATTAATTTACCCTGAAAGCTGTGGGTGCTGTGGGTGCTGTGCACTGACAGCTACACATTGTAAAAACTGTGTGTGTTTGTGTGTGTGTGTGTGTGTGTTTGCGTGTGTGTACATCATTTTCAGTAAAAGCCTTTTGTTACAGAGAAGTAATTCTAGGTGTCTTTCTGTCATGCGACATGGCGTTGTCCTGATGTTATTACTGTGAAAGCAGGAGAGGCAGGACACACACTGAACACCCCAAACACACTAAAGTGACCTTAGAGAGCTGAACAAACAGCCTGATCAGCCTGTAATAATCAGTGGTTCTGAGCAACGATCCAAGCTCTGAGACCACCTCGGCATCAAGACAAGTTACTAACCTTAATACACACCAGAGTGTTGTTAACACACTGCTTTTTCCTGTAAAACACACCTATGTTGACATTCAGCACAAAATAAGAGACAAAAAGTCCAAAATGCCATACCTGAAGTAACAACAAAATCCTCACTACCAGAGCTTCTATTGAAGAGACATAAAGACATAAAGACATCTACGTGTATAGGCTACGACTAATTTGCAACAGTAAACAACATAAGAAGGAACTGGTCTTAATGAGCACAGCTGCACAGTCTCACAATCTTCAGACTTAACAAATATGCAGAATATTTATAATGCAATTCTTACAACTAGTTTTCTTACCATTACACTCATGATGACTAAAGCATGATGAGCATTCCATGGTTAAGGCATCTCAAAACACTTGGTAAAGGTTCAGGAAAGATGGGGGCTTTGGGTAAATAATGAAAAAGTCAACAATGATTTGAAGTGTAAGACACTTTCATGGGTCATTTCCTTCTTCCATATTTAACCAAAACCATTTTTTTTCCCCTAACCTTGACCAAGTGTTTTAACAGGATTTGAGGTGCAAGAAAGTTGCATTGGAACAAATGTTACCACTGAGCATAGCTCAGGCAGCAGTTATGTGTCATCAAAAAAGTACCCGGCACACCAATTAAGAGGCAAATACACAGAACATCCATTAAAGCTAGCCATGTGAGTGGGTGAAAACTGGCCGTGTGCTATCTTTGACTTGAATGCAGGAGACTTTTCTCAATTGGAGTCATTTGAGCTTTGACTAGTTGACTAATAATATGTCTTACCATTAAGTGAGTTTGTATTTTAAACATTTTTGTACTTAGTATTAAGAGCTGATGTGTGGTGAAATGTGTGTTTACCAGGTGATGGCAAGTTGGCATCATATTTCTGTATGCATGATGGCCTTGGATCAGGACTAGGCATTATCCATCATGGGTCATTTTCAGGTTACATCACAGACAGCTGTAATGTCGTTCAAAGGTCACCGATTATGACGGTCAAATTTTAAACTGACTGAATTTGAATGCAATGGTGAGGGGAATATCAGGGAGTAATGCATCATAGCCCCGCTATATCTTTGACATCTTTGCTCCAGTCAGCTTGGGTTGCAATGGTGCAGAGGGACTCTGCCACTAACCTTAGAGACACTAATGCCAGGATCAAAATCACAATATTTTAGCCTTAAAGATGGTCACTGTGTCTGAGTAGGTGATCAGCTTTTCTTCAAGGTTCACCATAAATGAAGCAAATAACATACATTTTGCACCATAGGTAGCATAAGAGGTCATTAAAATCAAAAGGGTTCACCATCTTAGGAGCATGAGGGGTATCAGGACATTTCATGAAAATGTATAGTTGAGATGTGTTGCTCTGGACCAGAGACTGAATGAATGTATTATATGAACGACTGTGTGAAACCACATTTATCCAGCTTCATCACACTTCCTCTCATGGTATTGTCTCAGACTCTCTGTGCTCTCTGGCAGATGTGAAACCTTCACATCTTATCTCTACATTTTAATTTCTGATGTGTTGAATAATTGTACTACAAAATCATGGACTGACAGCAGAAACTAAAATGAAACATAGCAGAGAGTTTAAGATCTTGGTTGATTTGATCAAACCTTTGCAGACATGTGTTGGATTTTGAAGAAAATGGAATGCATAGTCTGTAGATTTGTCACCAAATCAGGTATGCATCAAACTAGACTTATATATTAATATATAGCGAGTGCCTCACTGTGTGGACACAAACAAGCAAGGCTCTCATGTCCTTTAGATCTAATTGTTTGGGAGCATTGCGGTTTCCTGCAAAGTTACAGCGACACTGGACAAAGACAGGCAGAATACAAATAACTGTTGACTGACACAGTTGAACCAAAACTGTCTGTCAGCATGCAAATAATCAAACATTTGAAATGCCACCAACTGCACGCTTCTGTTTGTGTGCCTGTGGCCCACTATAAATAAATAAAGGAGCAGGAGCTGTTAACACAAGCTGGAGATGTCCAGAAATTATCCACTGCCCTGCATATATGAGAGCATGCTTACAGCAGTCATCCAGGAATGATCCCCTGCCCTGTCTAAGTGGGCACAGCATACAGCCGTCCAGGAATTATCTACTGCCCTGTATAAATGAGCAAGCGCTGTGATGAACGAGCCTCCACAGCTACAGAAAGCTACTGAACTGTGTCAAATGAAAAGAATATGAACATTAATAGTGTTTTTCCGACTGCTGCAAAAATGTAGTCAATAATGACCCTACATATATTAACACTGAGCATCTTATTCTGTGACAGCGTAGACTGTCCTTTTAAAGCACACGTGCATCTGGTGTTAAAAACTGAAACAATTTCATAAAATCCCTCACATTTCCTGGAGTTCAGCTCTCTTTGAGCAGCAGGATTCATTCAATAACTGAAGAGGACGCACAGACACACAAGTGTGGGTTTTATTCACACATGCACACACCTCTTTCTTCTTCCTCCTGCTGAGTGATGATGAAGGGGCTGATGGGAAGGTGTTTCATCACAAAGGGGATCAATGTTGGAAGTGACAACACACACCCATACAAACACACACTGACACACACACACACACACACACAATGGTGACACATTTAGGTGTAGGCGGTGAGGTACAAACCTCCAACCTCTAACCAATCAATAGGCGAGGACACACACACACACACACACACACACACACACACACACACACACACAAATATGCACACCCAGACGATATGGATGACCTTCTACTTTCTCCGATCGATAGAGGCCAACGTCACAGAAATATCAGAACTCTGAGAGGAAAGAAGATAAATATTTCCCTCTCATCTTCCATCTATTCCTCTTTCTTTTGTGGATTTTTTGCTGAACAACAGATATAGGTAGAGAGATTTTTAGAGAGAGATTATTAAGAAAAGGTTGGAGTTGAGAAAACAAACTACAACAGTGAAAAGTCACAACAATGGGCAGGCTCTTTATGCACATCGACTGCAGAGAGAGCCAAACCTTCATTTCTAATTTCTTCACTTTAGAAATTTGATCATGTTCCAGTACAAGCCTCTCATTCTAACTGACCTTTGTTTTCATTCACTGTTCTGCACTGATGTTTTCACATTAAAAGCCTTCAAAGGGGATCTCTCTTTCCTGGTTTTATTGTGAAACAGGTGTTAAGTTTCAATGACAGTAATTTAACAACAATCAGGAAAACGGCAAAAGTAGAAGCAACTGGAAAACATCAGTTATGGTTTGTGCTGACGTCTAAGAAATATGTTGCAAACAAGGTGAGGCCTCTTTCTCATCTTTCTGTGTTAGGGTTGCACAGATTAACTGATACATGTTGCATGACTGAAAAGATCTAATGCTCCAGTTGATTTTGTTTCATTTTTTCCAACATGTTATGCATCCATTTCTGTCTGGGAGTGAATATTGGAGGTTCAGTGGGGAGTTAAGAGCAAAGTTGCACTCTGCATAATTTCGGGGGCTGTTCTTTGATGGACCAGAAAAAAAAAACACCTGTCAACTTGAAAGCTGGTTGGGGACCCTCTAGTCTCCAGGGTGTATGTGTCCCATTAGACTGTGTGATGATGAAGCAAGTACTCAACAGTGCATCATGGCCCCCGTCAACAAAACAAAAGTAGATGTGGAGTGTCGCACTTTCCAAGAGGAATGGAATCCAGAGGATTGTATGAGCTGTCTTCACAGTGAGCAGTGGAATCATAAAATGTGCTAGTGGCACCACAAATGTTGCTTCTTATCTGTGGAAGTGGTATGTGTGCTAACATTTAAGTTATGGAGCAGAGAAGTCAATAGGCAACATCCACAGCAAATGCAACTCCCAGTTCAAGTTAAAACTGTAAAACACCAAATTCAGAATGCTTTTTAATGATGTTTGATAAAAATAAATTGGAAATTCTTCAAATTATCAACAGATAAATCAGTCAAGTTTTTGATCAGTATTTTTTTCACATTTTATGATAAGAAAACATTACAGAAACAAAGAAACAGAATCTATATGAGTGAAGGGAAAATTGTTTGTTGCTTTTTAGTTTATAGTTTATACTGGAAAACTGAGTAAAACTTTATAACTCATGAACTTTATGATTGTCTTACAGCTGGTGCCAGTACTGTCTGTTTGGTTTGAACACATGGAGACATTAAAAAAAATCACATCTTCAGTGGAACAGCTCTAATTTAGGGTCACCTCTGTCCACCAAATTCAGAATGGACGACATTTATCAGGATGACACCGACCCAAGAATTGAGCTTCACAACACCCAGTAAGCAGCGTTTTAGTGACAATAATTCCCCTTAGTGACTGATGAAACCACTACTAAACAATTGTTTGTTTTTTTTCTGATTCATTTCAATCACTTTCATGACTAACAAATTTATTCAATTCTTCAATTCTGATTCCAAATGAATCAAATCCTATTGCCGTTGCTATTGGATCTACCCTGTTCTATTCTATATATACAAATATACAGTTAGTATGAATCTCAAAGGCTGGTTTATGTCTGCCTCTCTTCCTCTATATCAAACAGGTTTCATTGAGCAGAATTTCATTAAATTCATCCTCTCAAGATGCTTTGAAGTGATTTCTGGGCATCGCTGGGTCACTGCTCACTGCGGATTGAAATGACACTCAGCGGGCAGATTGTGGCTGTGTCCTGATTTGTTTTGTTGTTTTGAAGGGAGTGAGTCAGACCAGCACCTGTCTGCAGAGAAAAACCTCTGTCTGGAGGAAGAGGAGGTGGATGGAAGAGAGAGGTGTATGAGGAGAAGGAAAAGCCAGAGAAAGATGTGGAGGCAAAAGGAGTGGTGGTGGGGAGGAAGAGAGAGGAGAGAGATGGTCGGGGAAGGGGAGGGAAGATTTAAGATGAGGTGAAGAAGACAGGAGGCAGAGGAAGAAGACGAAAAAGGAAAAAGAGACTACTAGATGGAGTAAGGAGGGAAGATCTGCAGAGGAACATCTAATATTTCAAAGTAAATGTCATCAGAGCATTGATGCAGTGATGTGCTGACACGTTTCTTTCTGATTATTTTGACAGAATATTGTGGAAAAATCACCGTTTATTCAAACTTATAAAAAACATTTATGTGTACAAATACTGACGCTTTTCTCATGCGGCATGACACACCAGGCTTTCAACTAACTCCACTGTAAACCAAGAGCAAGGTGTCATAGTATGAAGAGCAAGAAACTTAGCAAATGGGGCGTATGTACGAGTCAAAGAAAACCATGACTTTCACCAAGGAGCCCGGGGTTTGTGCTCCATGTGCAACCAGAAGTGAAAGATCTTCTCCTAAACATAACCAAGTAGTTCTGATGCCTGAATCTGTTCAAACTGGGACCAGTTCACATGAATCACGTGTTAGAGAGGCTCTCTGCAGGAAGGCTGGGATGAGAACGTGTTGATGCCTGGAGCAGTTGTTCTGGTATTTAATATTGCCACAGATACAGACACTAAAGAGTACCTCGTCCGTCTATATGAGACATCACTAAGTGGCTGTATTTGACATTCTGGGAATGAGAACGGGTTGGAAGTGTTTGAGTGCCTTTCAGCTTATTGTTCTTTAAAGTCCACAGCTTTTCTGTTTTAGTTCAGTTGCACTGATCTCAGCTGTGTCACTTCCCGCCATGACAGCAGCTGGATCTAGCAAAAACTCCATGGTACACTTCCTGCCACAAAGTTAGTGACTGGCTCGAGAACATAATGAAACATTTAACAGCTAAACAGCCAGACGTTTTTGTTAAGAGCTGGTTGAGATCAGAAACAGAGCTAGATGTTACATTCATCAGGTGGCCAGAAACTGGACTCCGAGTGACAGTGCTGCTTCCTGTCTCTTATCTATCTATTGAAGACAAATCGATGGATATTACTCCTATGTCATACGGTTTGATCAGTCAACTGTTTATAGGAGACAGTTGTTGGAAAAAGACGAAAAAAACAATGGAGTGGATTGTAGTGTTATACAGCGCTACTTGTTTATGCACTGCTTTAGCTTTGACATCCACCAAAGAATTGGTGGAGGTTGCATGCTTGCATAGACTAATGTCCAATTAGAGAAGTAATTTTTCCAATACAAGCAATGAATATGAATGCAGCATGATAACAGATTTATTGGTCAGTGTGGATTTCCAACTGAAGTCACACACACAAATGCAAATAGACAGAGAAATATATAGGTTTGGCACATAAAACATTTTTACCACATTGTGTTTCTTGCCTATGTCCTCAAGCACGGTTTTATGATCATGTCTGTGTTTTATGATCATGTTGTTATAAAATGTGCTCTCAGTCAATCCGTGAATGTGTTAAAGAGATGCTGTGCGATTAGTGATTCATATTTAAAATTCACTACATCTGCAGGGCTTTTTGTGTTTAGGTCATTTAAAATTGGTCAAATGGTCAGAACACACACACACACATAAATGTACACTGTTATTCTTTCTTTTGCTCTCAGGCAAACACTTAATATGTATCTCTACCTGTCTCACACACACAAACACAAACACACACACCTACACACACACACACTCATCTGGTCCTCACAGGGTAGAGGATGGGAGAGGAGAAGAGGCTATCATCTCCATGGCAACAGACAGGCACTCCCACACCCCTACCCTCCTACACACATACTCTGTTCGAGAGTGGGGGTATAGTGTGGGGTGCATGCATGAGTATGTGTGTGTGTGTGTGTGTGTGTGTGTGTGTGTGTGTGTGTGTGTGTGTGTGTGTGCACAAAGAGAGAGGAGATGAGGGAATAGAAGTATTTCACTGTGTGTGTGAGAGATAAGGTGTGTGTGTGTGTGTGTATGTGTGTGTGTGCGCGCGTGTGTGTGTGATGGGTTTGCTAAGGTCAGACGCACACTGTGGAATACAAATCTGTCATGGCTGACACACTTCCTCTCTCTCTCTTCCTTGCCCTGCCCTTCGCTTGACCCTTCTCTTACTCTCTCTTTCCTCCTCTCTCTCTCTCTCTCTCTCTCTCTATCCATCCATATTCTCCCGCTATCTTTTCTCTTCTAGCCTCAACAGAATTGTGTTTTGCGATATGATGTTTTTGTCTAATCCTCTTTATTATTCTCTTGTCTTCCTCCTCCTCCCCCCATCGCGCTCTCTCCACCCATCCTGATCCTGATCATCTTCTACCCTTTCTCTTCCAGCAGTGATAAAATGATCTGGGATGACCGTCTCTTTCATTCCTCGTTCTCTCTGCTGATGTCACCTTACTTAGAGTTGGTGAGAAGAGAAGAGCATGAAAAGAAAAGGAGAAAGAAAAGATAAAGGGACAGCATGAGAAGAAATGAAGTAAATACTTTTAATTACCTTCAAACAATTTTTCTTATGTCTCATACATTGTTTTCTTTGTTTGTTTTTCGTCATTATTTTTATTTTTATTGTTTTAGAATAAGCTATGTGTCATATAAACATTGAACATTTTATTTTGAAAGTCTCACAGAATCATCATGCTGGAGAATCTTTTATCTTTTAGTTCATTTTATTGTCTTTGTTTTTTAAATGTGTTTTTTTTTGCAAAGCACTTTGTAACTGTGTTTTGAAAGGTGCCTTATAAATAAAGGTTTTTATTATTGTTATTGTTATTAATGATGATCAGTTAATAGTGTTCAGTGCTGCTTTCAGAAGCCCACATTTTGGAGCATTCATAGAAATGTTGGACACAATCCAAACTGCTGAGGTCGATCACTATCAGCAAACAGGGTCCTGAACTGTTAATTCAGACAGTAGATTGAGGGAATACATGCTGGTGTAGGAATGCAAGGCTGGTGTTCAATCTTTTAGCCTTTTAGTGCTAAAAACAACCTGTGATGGCCCTTAGCCATCTTGTGTGTTCTTGTTGGCCTGCTTGTGCTCCTTCCCCCCCAGGTTCTTCTTGTCTGGCTCCACCCACCTCATTGGGAGATTCACCTCACCTGCAGCCTCCTCTATATAGGCTTGGCCCTGCCAAAGATGGCTCTCTCATCAGGATGACGTGTGCTTTCCAGGCACCCCAGCGTAATGTTGTTTGGTTTTTGGTTGTGTTCTTGTGGCTCTTTTGCTTCTTTGTGATTTAGTTTCTTCTTTGTGTTGCTTGTGTAATAAATATTTGGTTAATTCAACTGGTTGCTGTGTAGTTCTCCCTCTTGTTATGCTCCTGAACGAGCTGGGCATAACACAACCAAATTAGCCTTTTCTGAGAATAAGCTTTACAGGAATAAAACACTTTTACAGACAAGGATCCAGACCTAACGCTTAAAGGAAACTGGCTCCTATTAATGCAATTTGCCATTGTTTACTCAATTAAAGGTAATTTTGACAAATACAGAGATTATATATCTGAGGCATGAAATGATTACGAAGGGAAGAGCAGTGTTCGATATTGTTTTTGTAGCCTTTGTCATTATGGACAAGTGAATATAAATAAAAACAGAATGCAATCATTTGCAAGTGAACTGTTTACAGACAATGGTTTTAAGAAGTCTTCCCAAGAACCATCAATATCCTGTGCTTGAGAATGACTGAGCCTATCGAGGATGCCCTTTCATGTCCAATCACGATACTATCACTGCTACCAATGAAGCTGTTGACCTGTGGAATGCTGTTGGAGACAACTTTCCCCGTCTTTTGTTGCTCCTGTCTCGACTTGCTTGAAACATGCTGCTGGCATCAAATTCAGAATAATTTTATGTTCACAAAAATCAGTTAAGCTGATCAATATATTGTCCAACTGTTTTCAATAGAGTATATGTCAAAAATGATTAGCAAATTATTCCATTTATATTTTACACATCTTCCTTCTTTGGAATTGGTGTTTTACTTAGTTATTGTTTTTTGCATGTATTAGTATATTGACTTACTTTTCCTTCCCATTACATGGAAACGTTTAGTTATTGTATAATATTGTGCAATGTTGTATTATTAGTTAGCTTTTGCATGGACCCCAGGAAGAGTAGCTTTTGCTCTGGTAACAGCTAATGATGATCCATTAATAAATAAATGTCCCTGTATAAATCCTTTTGTCAATAGTCGTACAGAAAGAGATACAGCTTTCACAAAAACAAGAGTAGAAGAGGAAGATAAGAAAAGAAAATGGAAAAGTGGGAGTGCATAACAATGCAGTGATGACAGAAAAGAAGAAAATGAAGAGCAGCAACATGTCTCCTAAATGACATTCTTCATTTGGAAGAAGTAACATTTTAAGAAAATGTTTAAAATCAAGACAAACTATTTTGATTAATGCAATTAGAAAATGTTGATAGTGAACGTATCAGTAAAATGTTCACAAACGAAATACAAATCATAGCAACTAAAGAATCTTGTCAAACCATCTTTTCTTTTGCATTTTTGTTTCCTAAATCTAACTTCACGTACCACTCTATGTGAATCTCCAGTGTCAAACTTGTCCAATGGTCTCCCCACCATCCATCCTAACCTTAACCTTAATTTAGCTCCTACAATACAAGGGTTCTTTTGAGAATGATAGCAAATCCAAATAGAAGGATCTATATAACAACTGTGTCTACATAAAACAGGATAAAACTCAAACTCATGACTTACAGCAGAGGCTGTCTGATCAAAGATTAAGTGAACAAATCTGACCTGACATCTAAAGCTTTTTGATACTCTTTATTGATTTTGGTTGTGACCCAGAATCACACTGTGACCCAGTTAGGCCTCCATCAGGACTGAGATAAAAACCCTGAAACAAACAAAACTCAACAAATACTGTCTCTACTCAGATGAACGACCAGGGGAACAACAATGACGACAACAACACACAAGCTTTACATGATGGAGTAACTTAAAACTCATCACCCTCCCAGTTTGCAAGGAAAATACCAGTTCAGTGATCATTGTCTTTCCAGTGATATACTCAAGAACAAAGCTTGCACATGCACGTTGACCTGGACGTACTGTCTGTCACACAAGGGTGTGGTTTCCACTTGGAAAGAATGGGATAGAGCTCCCTGACTTTTCAACTTCCAGCCTCACATTACCAGGAATTTGACAAACGAAACACTGTCTGATGTCCTTTACTCAGCTACCAAAGAACTCAAGGAGCCTTTGCAAGAAATAGTCTCATACATTAAATCCAGTTTTATTTATATCCCGTTAAATCACAACCAAAGTTGTCTCAGGACACTTTCCATATAGAGCAGGTACAGACGAATCTTCCCTCATGAGCAAGCACTTGGTGACAGTGGCGAGGGAAACCTCCTTTAACAGGCAGAAACCTCGAGCAGAACCAGGCTCTGGGTGGGGGGCCATCTCGTTCAACAGGTTGGGTTTAATAATCATTTGAGCTCCATTTTTATTTCTAGTTACTATTCTACTAAAATGCCGGACCTCTCTATCAGTCGAAGATAAATCAAAGAACAGTGTTCTTGTTGGTAAAGACAGATATATAACGAATAATAAATCAGGTCTGTACCAATGAAACATCATTACCAAACAACCAACCATCAAAATACATTTTCAGCTTCATCATAGCTCCACACAATCTGATTTTTTGAATTTTGAAATGAATCAATCCAATAGAAGTCCAATTGTCAAATCATCTTGAAGCAATTCAATCAGAAAATGAAATAGAAAATGACATGACAGGTCCAAGTGAAATTAAGACAGGACAGGTGAGGACAGCACGCCAAAGAGTAAAAACACAGGCAAGTCCAATAAAAACATCATCATATTCAGTGAAAGACAGCCGACTGACAAGCTGCCGCAAATGAAACGACTCAAAGAGGGAGGAGGGGAAAGAAGAAAAAGATAAGGACAGATAAAAGGATGGAAAAGCAAAAGAGCCAATTAGCATTAAAGAATGAAAGAATGACGAATGGGCACAAAGGGGAAAGGAGGATGAGGGAAGGAGGAAGGAGGGAAAGAATGACTGAAAAAAGAAAGAAAGAAAGAAAGAAAGATGGTTGGAAAATAAAAAGATAGATAGATAGATAGATAGATAGATAGATAGATAGATAGATAGATAGATAGATAGATAGATAGATAGATAGATAGATAGATAGATAGATAGATAGATAGAACAGCAGCACCTTCAAATGCATGCAGTGTGTGTCCTGACCTTCAAAAACTGAAACACCTTATACATTTCCAATTCAGACCTTTACATAGACAACACACATATTCTCTCTCTCTCTCTCTCTGTCTCTCTCTCTCTTCTTCTCACAGATTCTTAACTAGAATCTGTGAAAAAATGTAATGTTATAAATAATCACCAATAATCCACCTCTTTTTTGCCCTGTGGATGGAGAGGTTATAAAATATAAACAGGTGACAGAAGAATAAACATCAGCTGTCCAACATGAGAATATGAGAGAGAAAGAAGGAAGATGAATGGATAGATGGAAACTAATGGACAGAAAAAGAGAAAGATACAGATGAAAGAGAAAAGAAGAGAATGGCAGGATGAGACCAGGGATAAACACTAGATCAAGTCCTGATCCATCTTTAGATCAGATCCAGCCCAGGATTTAACACAGACTGCACTGCAGAGCGGTTGAGAGAGGAATGAGGAGACTGTAAAGCAGAAAGATGGGGGGGTAATGTCTTTCACTCATGTATGAACATACACATCAGATATATACACCATCAACCTCTCTATAGCTGTCTGTCTCAACACTTGACAACACAAACTGTTCTACTGAAAATGAATGAATGAAATAAGATTGCAGAATAGGAAAGTAAAATAAGAAAGTACAAATGCATGTCAATTTCCACACAAGGACTTTCTGTTTGGGAGGGGGGTAATAG